>NW_016813970.1:2935893-3005500 GCF_001698545.2 Rhinopithecus bieti
CCGCTGCTTCCCCTGTTGGTCTTCAGCTGTGCGCTGTCCCCAGAGGTGGAGACTACAGAGACAGGCAGGCTTCCTTGAGCTGCTGTGAGCTCCACCCAGTTCGAGCTTCCCAGCGGCTTTGTTTACCTACTTAAGCCTCAGCAATGGCGGGCGCCCCTCCCCCAGCCTCGCTGCTGCCTTGCGGATAGATCGACACAGACTGCTGTGTTAGCAGTGAGGGAGGCTCCGTGGGCGTGGGACCCTCCCGGCCAGGTGTGGGATATATTCTCCTGGTGTGCCTGTTTGCTTAAAGCGCAGTATTGGGGTGGGAGTTACCCAATTTTCCAGGTGTTGTGTGTCTCAGTTCGCCTGGCTAGGAAAACGGATCCCCTTCCCCCTTGCGCTTCCAGGTGAGGCGATGCCTCACCCTGCTTCAGCTCTCACTGGTCAGGCTGCAGCAGCTGACCAGCACCAATTGTCCGGCACTCCCTAGTGAGATTACCCCAGTACCTCAGTTGAAAATGCAGAAATCACTGGTCTTCTGTGTCGCTCGCGCTGGGAGTTGGAGACTGGAGCTGTTCCTATTCGGCCATCTTGCTCCACCTCTATTTCTACATAACTTAAGTGAATCCCAGAAAAAAACTCAAGAATATTTATAGAAATACAAAAATATCTAGTACTCAATAAGGTAATTTTCAGAATGGTATCCAATCATAGAGTCTCAGAAATGTAAAGAAGCAAGAAAGTTTGAACAATAATGCTGAGAAAAATCAATTTACTGAAATCAATATAGAATGGACACAATGGGCACAAATTTTAGAAATGGTAAATATGGACATAAAACCATCATTATAACTGTATCATAGAGTCAAAAACTAAGTACAGGAATGGGAGTTACTAAAGAAGACTCAAGTTTCTACAAGTAAAAATTATAATGTCTAAGATAAAAAATATACTGAATAAGATTAACAGTAGAGTGTAAAAATTACAGAAGAAACGTGTAGTAAATTTAAGACATAACAGAAACTATCCAAAATGAGACACAAAGGAAAAAAATTTAATAACAAAAAAATCAAAAGAGCATCAAGTGAAATATGGGACAACTTCAAGCAACCTAACGTATGTGTGATTTGAGTCTCCTAAGGAAAAGAAAAGGAAGGGAAAGAAAATATTGGGGAGAAAATGGCCAAATTTTAAGTTTTATAAAAACTCTAAACCCATAGATCCAAGAAGCTCAACAAAACCCAAGCACGAGAAACATGGAGAAAAAGGCACCAGGCATATCATAACCAAATTACTCAAAATCAGCAATAAAGAGAAACTCTTAGGAGCAGCCAAAGACGAAGATGAGAGGCCATTTCTCTTGAAAAACAACACTAGCAAGAAGATAATGCAGCAACTTATTTAAAGTAATGAAAGAAAAAAATATCATCTTACAGTTGTATAATCAGTAAAAGTACCTTCAAAATAAAGGCAAGAAAAGACATTTTCCAGACGTGTAAAAGCTGGAAGAATGCATCACTACATTAGCAAACTGCATTAAACAGTATATTGAAAGGATAATATATTATGACCATGTGAGTTTTATCCCAGAAATGCAAGTTTGGCTTACCTTGAAAAAGCAATTAGAGTTTGTGGGTTTTCTTTGTTTTTTGTTTTGTTTTTTTTTTTTTTGAACTCACTGCAACCTCCGTCGCCCAGGTTCAAGTGATTCTCGTGCCTCAGCCTTCCGAGTAGCTGGGACTACAGGTGCGCACCACTATGCCCAGCTAATTTTTGTATTTTTAGTGGAGACGGGGTTTCACCATGTTGGCCAGGATGGTCTCAATCTCTTGACCTCGTGATCCACCTACCTCAGCCTCCCAAAGTGCTGGGATTACAGGCGTGAGCCACCACGCCCGCCCAGCAATTAGTTTTTTAAAACAAATTAATGTAATTAACCTAATTAACAACTTACAAATCTAACACTTATTCCTGATAAAAACTCTCTATTTAACAAAGAATAGAAAGGAACTTCATCAACTTGATAAAAATTACATTTTTTAAAATACAGCTAACATCTTACTTAATGGTGAAAGACTCAGTGTTTTCCCTGTCAGGGCTCAGAACATGATATCCCAAAATATGGCACCTTGGCATGAACACAAAGATCACTCTGATCTTCTCCTGCCCTTTTTTCCTGGGGCCAGAAAAAGAATTTTCCCCACATTCTCCCCTGAAGACCCTACGTGACTGGTGTCCTGCGCTATACCCAGCGAGAAGGAATGAAGACACAGAAGAATCTGAACAAACAGGCCTTTCTAAGTTTCCTCTACAATCCCAATAGATCATACCTTTTCAGTCCAATCGTACTTCTACATGGCTATTTATTTTTTCATCGCACCAATGCAAAAAAAAAAAAAGTACAGTTTTCCCTGGGTCTTTAAGTCTTCATTTCTGAGGGCTCCTGTGTCAGATAAAACTTCGGTTAAATAAACTTGTTACGCTTCTCTCTTGTCAGTCTGTCTTTTGTTACGGGATGTCAGCCATAAACCTTGTAATGGGCAAGGAAAAGATACTTCTTTTTCTCCCCTACATCCCTACAATCAGGAATAAGACAAGGATGTCTGCTTCACCATTTATATCCAACGTTCAGTTGGAGGCTTTAGCCAGTTCAGTAACTCAAGCAAAGAGAAAAGGAAGATGTAAAATTATCTTTATTCACAGATGACATAACAGTCTGGGTAAAAAATCTGACAAAATTTGCAAGCTACTGATACTAATGGAGTCTAGTAAGATTAAAAGATATAAAATAAAAGTATTTTAAAACCCACTGCATTTCTAGATACTAGCATAGAAAATTGAAATTTTAAAACTGCCATCTACATTAGCAGCAAAATAGGAAATATTTAGGGATAAACGCAGCAAAAAAAAAAAAAACAGTGTAAGATATGTACGCTAGAAACTACAAAACACTGCTGAGAGAAATTAAAGAGACCTATACAAATACAGCTATAGCTTGTTCTCGAAAACTCAATATTGCTAAGATGGCAGTTCTCCCCAAACTGATTCAGAGATTCAAAACAATACAAGTCAAAATACCAGCAGGCTCTTTTGTATAAATTGACAAGCTAATTCTAAAATTAATATACAAGTGAAAATACTTAGAGGAGTCAAACAACTGGAAAAGAACACAATTCAAAGGCTGTTCTTGCTTTTAAGGATTATTATTAAGCTACCATAAAACAGTGTGGTACTGGCATCAACACAAAACAAACAGATCAATGGAACAGAAAAGAGCACCCAGAAATATATAAAATACATAAACTAGAGCACCCACACATATATTAAAAAAACTGATTTTTGACAGAAGCAATTCTGTAGAAAAAGGATGGTCTTTTTGAAAAAAGGTACAGGAATAACTGGATATCCATATGCAAAAAAAAAACCACCATACACATACTAATCTATACCTCTCAACATGTATAAGATTAACTCAAAATACTCAAAATATATCATATACTTAAAAGTGAAACTAAAACTACAAAAATCTAGAAGAAAAGATAGAATATATCTGTGACCTTGGATTAACCAAAGATTTCTCAGACATGACACCAAAGATAATCCATGAAAGAAAAACTTGCTAAAGCAGACGTCAACAAAATATGCAGAATAAATATGTTATTTATATTCAGAATAAATAAATAACTCTTAAAACAGTAAGAAAACAAACAACTTAATTTTTTAAAATCAGAAAATATTTAAGCAAATTTTCACAAAATAAGATACACATATGGATTGCAAAAAAAGGAAATAAAAAGATGCTCAACATCATTAGTCATTAGAGAAATCTAAATTGAAACCACAATAACATTCTACTACATACCTATTACAATGGCTAAAATTTAAAAAGACTGCCAAGACCAAGTGCTGGCATGGATGTAAAGGAAATTGAATGTGCATATACTATTAGTGGGAATATAAAAATGGTACAATCACTTTGAAAAACAGTTTGGCAGTTTCTTTAAAAGCAAACATACATCTACAATATGATCCACTCCTAGGTGATTACCCAAAAGAAAAGTGTATGTTTATATAAAAATGTGTATACATCTGTTCATAGCAGCTCTATTTGTAATACCCAAAAGTGAAAGCAATTTCCACATCTGTCATCATGCAAACAAATAAACTGTGGCACAGCCATAAAAAAAGAATCCCAGCTGGCAAGAAGAAGGTATAAAGTATTGATACATGCACAACATGGACAATTATGCTAAACAAAAAGGCTGGATTTAAAAAAGAGTACATACTCTGTACTTGCATTTATATACAATCCCAGAAAATGCAAACTAGTCTGACAGGAAGCATATCAGTAGTTGTCTGAAGTCAGGGAGGGGAAGATTACAGAAGGACTCAAAGAAAAATTTGGGGTGTGACGTTCATTTTCCTCATTGCTGTGATGATCACATAGAGTATACATTGTGTTTAAACTTACCAAATAGTATACCTTAAATACATACAGTATATTGAATGTCAACTATACCTCAATAAAGCAATTTTAAAAGAAGCAACTTTGAATAAGAATGGTGACAACAGGCTGGGCGCAGTGGCTCACGCCTGTAATCCCATCAGTGTGCTGTATTCAGGAGACCCATCTCACATGCAGAGACACACATAGGCTCAAAATAAAGAGATGGAGGAAGATCTACCAAGCAAATGGAAAGCAAAAAAAAAAAGCAGGGGTTGCAATCCTAGTCTCTGATAAAACAGACTTTAAACCAACAAATATCAAAAGAGACAAAGAAGGCCATTACATAAAGGTAAAGGGATCAATTCAACAAGAAGAGCTAACTATCCTAAATATATACGCACCCAATACAGGAGCACCCAGATTCGTAAAGCAAGTCCTGAGAGACCTAAAAAGATACTTACACTCCCACACAATAATAATGGGAGACTTTAACACCCCACTGTCAATATTAGATAGATCAACAAGACAGAAGGTTAACAAAGATATCCAGGAATTGAACTCAGCTCTACACCAAGCAGCCCTAATAGACATCTACAGAACTCTCCACCCCAAATCAATAGTACATTCTTCTCAGCACCACGTTGCACTTATTCCAAAATTGAACACATAGTTGGAAGTAAAGCACTCCTCAGCAGATGTAAAAGAACAGAAATCATAACAAACTCTCTGACCACAGTGCAATCAAATTAGAACTCAGGATTAAGAAACTCACTCAAAACTTCACAACTACATGGAAACTGAACAACCTGCTCCTGAATGACTAGTGGGTAAATAATGAAATGAAGGCAGAAATAAAGATGTTCTTTGAAACCAATGAGAACGAAGACACAACGTACCAGAATTTCTGGGACACATTTAAAGCAGTGTGTAGAGGGAAATTTATAGTACTAAATGCCCACAAGAGAAAGCAGGAAAGATCTAAAATTGACACCCCAACATCACAATTAAACGAACTAGAGAAGCAAGAGTAAACAAGTTCAAAAGCTAGCACAAGGCAAGAAATAACTAAGATCAGAGCAGAATTGAAGGAGATAGAGACACAAAAAAACCCTTCAACAATCAGTGAATCCAGGAGCTGCTTTTTTGAAAATATCAACAAAATTGATAGGCCGCTACCAAGACTAATAAGGAAGAAAAGAGAGAAGAATCAAATAGACGCAATAAAAAAATGATAAAGGGGATATCACCACTGATCCCACAGAAATACAAACTACCATCAGAGAATACTATAAACACCTCTACGCAAATCAACTAGAAAATCTAGAAGAAATGGATAATTTCCTGGACACTTACACTCTCCCAAGACTAAACCAGGAAGAAGTTGAATCCCTGAATAGACCAATAGCAGGCTCTGAAATTGAGGCAACAATTAATAGCCTACCCACCAAAAAAAGTCCAGGACCAGATGGATTCACAGCTGAATTCTACCAGAGGTACAAGGAGGAGCTGGTACCATTCCTTCTGAAACTATTCCAATCAATAGAAAAAGAGGGAATCCTCCCTAACTCATTTTATGAGGCCAACATCATCCTGATACCAAAGCCTGGCAGAGACACAACAAAAAAAGAGAATTTTAGACCAATATCCCTGATGAACATCGATGCAAAAATCCTCAATAAAATACTGGCAAACCGGATTCAGCAGCACATCAAAAAGCTTATCCACCATGATCAAGTGGGCTTCATCCCTGGGATGCAAGGCTGGTTCAACATTCGCAAATCAATAAACGTAATCCAGCATATAAACAGAACCAAAGACAAGAACCACATGATTATCTCAATAGATGCAGAAAAGGCTTTTGACAAAATTCAACAGCCCTTCATGCTAAAAACGCTCAATAAATTCGGTATTGATGGAACGTATCTCAAAATAATAAGAGCTATTTATGACAAACCCACAGCCAATATCATACTGAATGGGCAAAAACTGGAAGCATTCCCTTTGAAAACTGGCACAAGTCAGGGATGCCTTCTCTCACCACTCCTGTTCAACATAGTGTTGGAAGTTCTGGTCAGGGCAATCAGGCAAGAGAAAGAAATAAAGGGTATTCAAATAGGAAGACAGGAAGTCAAACTGTCCTTGTTTGCAGATGACATGATTGTATATTTAGAAAACCCCATCGTCTCAGCCCAAAATCTCTTTAAGCTGATAAGCAACTTCAGCAAAGTCTCAGGATACAAAATCAATGTGCAAAAATCACAAGCATTCTTATACACCAATAACAGACAAACAGAGAGCCAAATCATGAGTGTACTCCCATTCACAATTGCTACAAAGAGAATAAAATACCTAGGAATCCAACTTACGAGGGATGTGAAGGACTTCATCAAGGAGAACTACAAACCACTGCTCAACGAAATAAAAGAGGACACAAACAAATGGAAGAACATTCCATGCTCATGGATAGGAGGAATCAATATCGTGAAAATGGCCATACAGTCCAAGGTAATTTATAGATTCAATGCCATCCCCATCAAGCTACTAATGACTTTCTTCACAGAATTGGAAAAAACTACATTAAAGTTCATATGGAACCAAAAAAGAGCCCACATTGCCAAGACAATCCTAAGCAAAAAGAACAATGCTGGAGGCATCATGCCACCTGACTCCAAACTATATTACAAGGCTATGGTAACCAAAACGGCATAGTACTGGTATAAAAACAGAGATGTAGACAAATGGAACAGAACAGAGACCTCAGAAATAATACTACACATCTACAAACATCTGATCTTTGACAAACCTGACAAAAACAAGAAATGGGGAAAGGATTCCCTATTTAATTAATGGTGCTGGGAAAACTGGCTAGCCATATGTAGAAAGTTGAAACTGGATCCCTTCCTTACACCTTATACAAAAATTAATTCAAAATGGATAGAACACTTAAATGTTAGACCTAAAACCATAAAAACCCTAGAAGAAAACCTAGACAATACCATTCAGGACATAGGCATGGGCAAGGACTTCATGACTAAAACACCAAAAGCAATGGCAACAAAAGCCAAAATTGACAAATGGGATCTAATTAAACTAAAGAGCTTATGCACAGCAAAAGAAACTACCATCAGAGTGAACAGGCAACCTACAGAATGGGAGAAAATTTTTGCAGTCTACCCATCTGACAAAGGGCTAATATCTAGAATCTATGAAGAACTCAAACAAATTTACAAGAAAAAAATCAAACAACCCCATTAAAAAGTGGGCAAAGGATATGAACACACACTTCTCAGAAGAAGACATTTATGCAGCCAAGAGACACATGAAACACATGTTCATCATCACTGGTCATCAGAGAAATGCAAATCAAAACCACAATGAGATACCATCTCACACCAGTTAGAATGGCAATCATTAAAAAGTCAGGAAACAATGGGTGCCGGAGAGGATGTGGAGAAAGAGGAACACTTTTACACTGTTGGTGGGAGTGTAAACTAGTTCAACCATTGTGGAAGACACTGTGGCGATTCCTCAAAGATCTAGAACTGGAAATACCATTTTACCCAGTGATCCCATTACTGAGTATATACCCAATGGATTATAAATCATGCTACTATAGAGACACATGCACACACATGTTTATTGCAGCACTATTCACAATAGCAAAGACTTGGAACCAACCCAAATGTCCATCAGTGATGGACTAGATTAAGAAATGTGGCACATATACACTATGGAATACTATGCAACCATAAAAAAGGATGAGTTCATGTCCTTTGTAGCAACATGGATGAAGCTGGAAACTATCCTTCTGAGCAAACTATCACAAGGACAGAAAACCAAACACTGCATGTTCTCACTCATAGGTGTGAATTGAACAATGAGATCACTTGGACACAGGGCGGGGAACATCACACACTGGGGCCTGTAGTGGGGTGGAGGATTGGGGGAGGGATAGCATTAGGAGAAACACCTAATGTAAATGACGAGTTAATGGGTGCAGCAAACCACCATGGCACATGTATACACATGTAACAAACCTGCACGCTGTGCACATGTACTCTAAAACTTAAAGTATAATTAAAAAATAAAGTTAAAAAAAGAAACTCTTCTCTATAATAATTACAGAAACTTGTAACAACCTCAATTTTTCTTCATGACTGCTATGCAAATATGGACAGTAGTGTGAAAAGACAAGAAATACAAAATTGTATTAGAATATATGTACATATACATATATATGTGTAATAGCCTAAGATGAAGACTTCACCTGAAAATAACACCAACTGGAGGTTGAAAAGAAAATTATCTGTAATACAAGGTGAAAATATGCCCATAAGAAAATTATCTGTAATAATAAGTTTAAAAAAAAATTGTAGGTCAGGCACAGTGGCTCACGCCTGTAAACCCAACACTTTGGGAGGCTGAGACAAGTAGATCATCAGAGGTCAGGAGTTTAAGACCAGCCTGGCCAACAGAGTGAAACCCAGTCTCTACTAAAAATACAAAAATTTGCCAGGTGTGGTAGTGCGCTCCTTAGTCCCAGCAACTCAGGAGGCTGAGGCAGGTGAATTGCTTGAACCTGAGAGACAGAGGTTAGAGTGAGCCGAGATCTTGCCACTGCACTGCAGTCTGGGTGACAGAGCAAGACTCTGTCTCAGGAAAAAAAAAAACTACACTGGACCTCCTGCCTAAGAAGGTTTATGGGAACGAGAGTACGCTACTCAAGAAAAGGATGTGACATCTGAGACCAAAACCTAAGCTTCTGGCTCCCATTTTCTTCTTTAAGCTATATACAAATGAGATGATCAAAAACTGTGAGCAAGCAACCATCCTCCATTATTCTCTATCACAGCTGCACAGCAATTTACAAATATTTATTCACTTATTTATTATCTCTTCCACTACACTGGAATTCCTGGAGATAGAGACGGCCTCTGTTTGTTCACCTTCAAATAGGCAGTGGTAAGTTCAGAGCATGGCACACAGTTGCCACTCAACAAAGATTAGTTATACAAATATATGACTCTTCTATATGCATTTTTAAAATTATCTGATGGTAAAGATCACTTTCTTGTGGCCAGCGGGCTTTGAGTAATACTCAATAATTTTATCCTTCTCATAAGAACCCAGGACAAAAAAGTGATTTTTATGTACATGGTCATAGTAACATACCCCATAGTTGTGCGGCACCTCAGAGATCAGGTAGGCCAGAATTTTTCAAACAGCAAGTTATGACTCAGTAAGGGGTATGAAATCAATGTAGCTCATGTCCAACATTTTCTAAAAAAAAAAAACAAAACTAAGCTAGACATGGTAGCATGCGCCTGTAGTCCCAGCTACTTGGGAGGCTGAGGTGGGAGGATTGCCTGAGCCTGCGAGGTTGTGTCACCACACTCTAGCCTGGGCAATAGAGGGAGACCCTGTGTCAAAAAACTGAATATTTTATAAACAGATAGAAAAGTATTAGAATGTACTGTACAATGTAAAAGTAAGTACTATTTCATGAAACTTTTATTTTATATATGTAACATGTAACTAATATTAATACATACACACACACACACACACATACACGCATACAAATGTGCCAATGCACTGCTTAGAGCAAGCTTGTCCAACCTGTGGCCCACGGGCCGCATGTGGCCCAGGGCGGCTGTGAACGTGGCCCAACACAAACTTGTAAACTTTCTTAAACATTATGAGATTTTTTTGTGATTTTTTTTTTTTTTTTTTTTTTTTTAGCTCATCAGCTATTGTTAGTATATTTTATGTGTGGCCCAAGACAATTCTTCTTCCAGTGTGACCCAAGGAAGCCAAAAGATTGGACACCCCACCTTAGAGTGTAGAGTTGTGGTCGAATTTTAAGAACAAGCATCAATCTAGACAATTTTGCCAATAGTAAAAGAAACGTTAGTCTAGACAATCACACCAATTCATGAGTATTATGAATTTTCTAACTTAGTATTTCAATCCTTACAGGTAAATACTAAAAAGGTACCCCAAAACCAAAAAATATTACTTTTAACATTGCCAACAAAAGTAACATATACTCAGCTATTCTCTTCCTCTTATCAGATAATTGAGTTATGCCTGCACACCACCAAACTAGCACTTGGCTTTCACTATTTTAAATAACTGGCCATAGGACATAGGAAACATCTGCACAGTTACAATTAAAAACAAAAGTTAAGTAAAGAGCCTTACTCCTTCACCTAAGCCACCATAGAATCTGGTATTTCCTCTGGAGAAAATTAAGAGGTAATAATGACATTTACCTGAATGGGTATTCAGAGATCTTCTGTGGGGTGACCTTGATAATAACAGATTACAAGTAACTGTAAGTCAACTGAAAACAGCTTTCTCAAAAAAATTTTTTAAGTCCACACTATCTAGAAATAACCTAAAATTACTGTCAAAGCTTTGCATCCATTTGCTAAGTAACATTTAACATTAGTGCTAATTACCTTTTGTAAAAATATAAAGGTGATACACTCAAACCACAAATCTCATTTAGAGATCTCCAAGAAAATTCACGGAGACAGCACTGATTAACAGCTATATTGTCCTACAAAGACTCACTAATGGAGATATACAGGATATATCTGGCTATTAATAAACTGAATTTAATACAATTTACTGCAGAAAAACTAAAAATGTAATCTGGCACTACAAATATATGACAAATTTGATTAACAAAATAAAAGAGTTTGCTTAAGTAAATTCTAATAGTAAACCAACTGTCTCTCCCTTCAGAATTTGCCCAGAAAGCACCATAACGTTGATTTAAACAACTCAAATTCTATCACTAAAAATGTTGATGTTGGCTGGACACGGTGGCTCATACCTGTAATCCCACCACTTTGCGGGGCCGAGGCGGGCCAATCACTTGAGGTCAGCAGTTCAGGACCAGCCTGGCCAACATGGCAAAACCCCGAATCTACCAAAAATGCAAAAATTAGCTAGGCCTGGTGGCACATGCCTGTAATCCTAGCTACTCGGAAGGCTGAGGCAGGAGAATAGCTTGAACCCGGGAGGCGGAGGTTGTAGTGAGCTGAGATCACACCACTGCACTCCAGCCTGGGCAACAGAACAATACCGTGTCTCACAAAACAAAACAAAAAAAAACAAAACAAAAATTGTTGATGTTTTAGGAAGAAGTACTACTCTGAACATCTAAATTAAATGGATTCTGGAAAATAAATCAGTCTAGAATTTTCAGAAATGTTGAAAAGTTGAAACAGTATTCAGAATATTTACACTGGGTCATTATTTCATTCTAAATATGACTGGTGTTTATTTTGGGAAAAGCACTCAGCAAAGAAACCACTGAATGAAAATGAATCCAGCCCCCCCCCCCCCAAAAAAAGATAACGATACGAAAAAAATGTCAAGAAATGAATTGGCAATGTTAAAATTTTAAGCAGCCTCCAAGAAAAGGAGTAAGTTTTAGGAAAATGCCTAGAATTATTTATCAGGTTTTCAGAACTTTACTGAAGGAGAACCTGTAATATTCAGTCTTTCAAGCATTTATTCTTTCAGTAGCCATTTACATGTCACATAAAAATTTAGTCTACTCTATAATCGTAAATCAATTAAAAACATACAGGCTCTATATTTAGTAGATAGCCATAATCTGGCTTTTTGGTACAATTCAATGTCAGGTTAAACCGAAACAATTTACTTTCCTAGATTATTCCTTAGCAAAGTATCTTATAAGAAATCACTTTATGGCCTATGAGAATTATGCCACTCCCCATTCCCTATCCCTCAACATTCACAGACTTTGCATCACAATCTACTTTGAAGACATTGGAGTTAAACACTTCCTTCATCCCCTTCATATCAGTCACCACAAGAAGCCCAAGATGGGCCGGGCATGGTGGCTCATGCCTGTAATTCCAGCACTTTGGGAGGCTGAGGCAGGTGGATCATGAGGTCAGGGGTTCAAGACCAGCCTGGCCAATATGGTGAAGTCCCATCTCTATTAAAAATACAAAAATTAGCTGGGCATGGTAGCGCACACCTATAGTCCCAGCTACTCAGGAGGCTGGGGCAGAAGAATCGCTTGAACCTGGGAAGCGGAGGTTGCAGTGAGCCAAGATCATACCACTGAACTCCAGTCTGGATGACAGAGCAAGATTCCATTTCAAAAAAAAAAAAAGAAGAAGAAAATAAAAAAGAATCCCAAGATACCCAAGTCATCCTTCACCACCTAGTCCCTTATCACCATAACATTCTCTATATCCCCTGATTTGGCCTCATATCCCAACCATCCTCTCAGGAACTCATTGTCAATTGTCTACAGATTGATAAACAGTGTGAAATGTTAATCTTCAATTTAATTATCTCCTCTAAATTCTCTCCTGTACTCACCCCATTCAAGCTTTTGTCCCACCTCTCCATAAAAATGACTCCATTCAAAGATTACCAATGTCCTCAATGTTGCTCAGTGATCACTTCTCATCTTAGTTGAACCATCAGCAACATTTAACAAAACTGATCACCCCATTTTCTTGAAACATATTTTTTAACTTGGCTTTTGGGGCACCACCTACCTCAGCTATTCTTGATGGTCACAGTTGTTCTTCTTGGTCTACTTTGCTAATTCCTTGTCTTCCCAGCCCCTCAATATTGGAGAGCTCTGGGGCTTGTAACTTGAATCTCTTCTTTTCCTATATTTACTCTCTAGTGATAACTGCCAAATTTCTCTTCATCCCAGACATCTCCCCTAAACTGCCTTTCGAACACCTCAATTTGAATGTCTAACAGGAACCTCAAGTTTAATACATAAAAACCATATCCTTGATCCCCTCTCACTCCCACAAGCCCCCATATCCTGCAGTCTTCCCCACTGTAGGGAAAAGTAATTACAGGCTTCTAGCTGTTTAGACCAAAAACCTGGCTGATATCCTTGACTCTCACATACCATAGCCAATCTGTTAGCCAAGTTGGATCTACCTTCACAATATATCCCAACACACATTTACTTATTCAATTCTCATTTATCCTCTGGATCCCCAGCAAAAATATAACCTACATAAAGAAGGGACCATGTCTGTTTTGGTCACTGTAGTATCCACAATACCTAGAATAGAGCCTGACACCAAGCAGACACTCAATAAATACATGTAGAGTGAATGATTAATAAATAAAAGGTTCCAGATCCTTGATTCCATTCAAAGTAACAGCCATCCCATCAAAGTAAAACACTCCCTGAGGCTGAAGTTAAAACAGCCTTACTCCCTGCTAAACAGAATCTCTTTTATTTAATGAACACATATATTCACCAACCATAACCAGTCAAAACAAAATATGCATTAAGAATAAAACATGTTAGGCCGAGATAGGTGGATCACGAGGTCAGGAGATCAAGACCATCCTGCCTAACACACTGAAACCCCGTCTCTACTAAAAATACAAAAAATTAGCCGAGCGTGGTGGTGGGTGCCTATCGTCTCAGCTACTCAGGAGGCTGAGGCAGGAGAATCACTTGAACCCGGGAGTCAGAGGTTGCAGTGAGCCGAGACTGCACCACTGCACTCCAGCCTGGGTGACAGAGCTAAACCCCATCTCAAAAAAAAAAAAAAAAAGAATAAAACATATTAAATATAACAGATAATGTATTATGCATGGCTCACCAAAGTTCAAAGAACTAAAATCCAACATAATAAACATGCTGTAATAATTTTTGTATTATTTTATGTTATTAATAATTTAGTAGGTATTTTAGTTTTCTGTCCTGTACAATACCAGTCATCACCATACTTGACAGATAACAGATAATTTCCCAAATAAACTTTATATCATAAGCCCTTACCAGTCTCTTTTAAAGACAGAAAGTGATTAACTCTATTAATCAATGCTGGCTAAAAGAAATATAGGATCACTAACCATTTTGTAACCAAACCTGTACACACAAGCCCTGATACAGAGACATAAACTTAATAATGACCCAACCTTTAGAGAGAAAAGAGAAAGTAAAGAAAGAGGAAGCCTGAGAAACTGGGGCTACCTTTCTAAAATAGTAATCACTAGGGGAATGAATAACCCGAAATTGTACCTTTAAATTAAGGGGAAGGAGTTAAAATGTATAATTAATAAATTACTGGTTTTATGAAGGACCAGTGATATCTTTTGAGAAGACCCCAACCCAGCTAAACAAAGATAACCCATTTTTTTCAAACTGATTTGGGATATATTTTCCCACAGAAACAAAAATATCAACTCAATAAATGGAAATTGTACAGTTAATACTTAAAGTACATTTGGGTGAAAAATATTTGTGAACTGGCCTGGGAACATAGTCAATAATTTTTGTACTGCTTCAATAAGGAAAAAAAAATGAGTCCTGAGTTCCAAACAGCTGTCTTACACATAAACTTCTGAAACACAACTAGCTCATGTGCCGGAAACTGTGTATACAGGTTGTATTTCAAGGGATTCAATTTGGCCCACAGCATTTCTGAGTATGTTTAAGAATGAGTCACTTTACGCTAGACCTCTTCCACTCAGATGCAGTTTCAAAGACCTCTAGCTTCAAGGATCTTAATACTTTAAAAAAAAAAAACTCCAGCTTGTCCAGAGGTAAATGGAAATGTTGAACATCTTATAAATCTGCGGCAAAGCTAAAAGAACAACGTCAAACTACCAGGCTACTTTTCTTCATCTATGAATAAACTAGAGTAAACTTCCTTTATCATAGTGATTCATATCAATTTTTAGGTTATAGCACAATGTCACTGCTTATTTGATTTTGAGACCAGAGTTTGTTATATACCAAGATTCTTCTAAAGACTGCAACACAGTATTTTTTTCCAAATTAAGAGAATACTTAATTTTTTCAAGAATTTAAAAATGCTAGCTAAACTTATCTGAAAAGCTCTCTCTAAGGGTCCTGAAAAATATGGATTAAGAATCATTTATATATAGGGATATATCAGATACTATAAACTTTCCTCTCAAATTCTATTATTGTTTACCAGAGCCCAGGATCTTAAAACTACAATCAATTTCCTGTATGCTGTCTATATTTCCTCAAATTAAAACACCATTTCTGTTTTCTCTTCCCCATAACTTTCTCTTCTGTATAACTTGTCTTGACTTATTTATGAGTTATTTTAATGAACAACTCAAATAGCTGCCTTTAGTGGCTGAAAATGCTGTCAGCCAGTCAAGACCAGCTTGACTATGGCAAAGACATTTATGTACTTTTCCCAAGAGTTAAGAAAATAAAACGAGAAGCGTCGATGTTCCTTTAGAAGAGAAACAAGAATGAAACTGTGTTGAGCTGACATAACTAAAGAGATTCATCACTGCCCCAGTGTTTCTTAGATGAATTAATCAGAAGAAAAGGTCATGCTCTTGTTCTTTTTCCAGCACCTTCCTCTGATACATCATACACTCTCACAGACAGATGCACTACAATCCAACACAAAGATCTATTTTTACTGGACAGCTCTTTCCATTTGGATGTCCTGTTATCAAATTCATTGCAATATATAAAGATAACACTCAACTTATCCAAAACCAAACTTACCACCTCATCTTACAAAACTATTCTCCTAATTTCCATTTCTCTCCCTATGATTATCCTGGGGTCTCTGACTAGGAACTTGTTTACCATTTATATCAGAAATGCAGAGACTACCTTTAAAAATGCAATTTCTGTCCTCTTACCCATCCTGCCAAAATCAGAACCTTACCAAGTTCCTCAGGTGATCCTAATACACACTCAAGTTTCAGAACCTCTATCTCAGATTCATTCTTAACTCATGCAGTTCATCCAATATCACATCCTTCATCTCTCAAAGCCTACTATTATTGCCAGAGTGCAGGATCCTAAAACTACAATCAATTTCCTAAATGGTGTCTACATTTCCTCAAATTAAAATTTCTGAGGTCAGGTGTAGTGGCTCATGTCTGCAATCCCAGCACTTAGGGAGGCTGAGGTGCAAGGACTGCTTGAGCTCAGTAGTCTGAGACCAGCCTGGGCAACATAATGAGGCCCTGTCTCTACAAAAAACAAAAAAGTAGCTGGGTGTGACAGCATAAGCCTGTAATTCCAGCTACTTGGGAGGCTGAGATGGAAAGATCACTTGAGTCTTGAGGTCAAGGCCACAGTGAGCTATGATTGTGCCACTGCACTTCAGCCTGGGCGATAGAGTGAGACCTTGTCTCAAAAAAAAAAAAGAAAGTAAAATTTCTAAAACATCACTTTTGTTTTCTCTGTTCTATAACTTGACTTATATACCATAAATAAAGCTCATCTTCCTAATTCTGATACTATCTAATCCCTATCTCTCTCTCGTCCCCCATGAATTATCTACTCTGATGGTAAATGTTCATTCAACATGCTAATTCCTACCTCACTAACTATACTCATTTTAGTCTGACATTCTCCACCACCAACAGTTCAACTCTCCAAAACCTACAACGTTCACTTTTTTCTTATCTATCTATTCTTCAAGAGAATACTTAAGTCCCAAACTCACTTTTTGGTTCTCAACACATGACATTGTTACAATTCAAGGCAAACAATAATCTTATTAAAGCGCTTTTTAAAAATAAGCAGTTCAGCCCTTTTCAACTCTAGTTTATAATCTAAGGCAGAAAACAGCTTAGTACACAGTAACCAAAATATAAAAACACACATTATTTTATGATGTGGTAGATATGTTTCTTCGAGGTTTTGTGGAGGTTTCTTGTTTTCACAGTATTTAAGACAAGGGACAAAATCTCATAAAGCAAAAAAGTGAAGGAAGTGAAATCTAAGCATTGTTTTAAATGACTGAAACATCCTGGAAAAGTACCAAGTAATTTCTACTTCCGCTTTTTAAAAATATATTGTGTCCAGGAAGTCGTTATTTCCTAACCATTAAGAATCTATTCACTCCATTGGTCTTTATAACTATTATGGAATGGAAGGAACATGAAACTTTGATTCAGTAAGAGTGTATTAAATTTAGAATGGGATGACTTTTTGACAAGTTCCTCTCTCTCTCCAAGATCCAGTCTCTCCATCAGTAACATAGTCCCATGACTTGGCAACACTTAATTTTCAGATCATCTAAATCCTAAAATATTCCAGGTGCTCTCAACCTGTCTTCAGATTAATCTTCCTCCAGGCTGCCAGTGTACACCTATTACAAATCTACTTAATTGGCCATTCATTTTCTTCTTGCTCAGAAAGACCAGTTCCTGGGAAGAAAACTCAAACCCAGGGAACACATCTGGAACAAGTTAGTGTCCTAGTCACTGTGCTAATACTAGAAAAATCATAAATCTATTATTCATGGGATAATGCTTAGCTACTTGTGACAAATCGAAGGTTGAGAAAATATTTGCACAAAGAGCCATCATACCAGCTGAGTCAGGGCCAAGGGAGAGGTTGCTGCTAGAGAACAAGAAGCCTGTCACATTTGTAGTGAGAAAAAAAAAAATCGGTCCTAACAGCATAAGTTAGGAATGCATTGCTTCATCTAAGAAAGGTTGTTTCTTTTCTCTCTGGTCAATGTTTGATTTGCATTCATGCAATTATGAAAGTCGAAGTCAATGTGAATCTTATCCACTTACATATCTAGAACTAAAACTTAGAACAGATAAACTACCTAATAAAAATAACAAGACCATATATACAATAGACCAGTACAAAAGACCAATAGTAAATACAGTACAATACCAAGGTTGTATGAAAAAACAGACAACTGTTTTCATGAATTAAAATTAGGCATTATTATTCACATCCCACAGCCACCTCCTATGTGTGCCTAGGTCATCATGGCTATAACAGAAATATCTCTGTATTTTAATTTAGAATCAACTCATTATGAGAACACAAACTGGACAATACATTGTACTGAAGTATATAAATAAATTACATAAGGAGAGTTTGTAATGATAGAAGCCTTCTTCAAGACAAAGCTTTAAGTCAGGTTTTAAAGGAAACAATGACTACTAAAACAAAGGGAAAACTTAGGAAGAAAGAATTCTTATATCCTGACCAATTTAAAATCCTGAAAATTTCAATAGATTAACAAAGTTCAATGCATTTTCTTTTGAATAACACTGAAGAGATTGCTAAAATACTTCAACTAGATTACTGCATCTATGAGTTGAAACAGCAACTTTCAGCGCACCTTTTTTGGTTATTGCTTTGTTTGCTTCTCCGTTGATCTGCAATCACATGCAAACACTCCCATCTCAACACTACTGTGAGTACTACAGACTGACCCATACAGAGGGTTCCAAAGGTACATATTTTCACCTGCTGGCAACAAAAAGAGAAAACTGTAAATTCTCAAGATGATCTCAAAGAGTTTTGAAGATAGTCTAAGTAAGAGTTAAGAGTTATCTTAAGCTTAATCAGTTTGTTTCACATTCTTTTGCAATGAGAAAATAACTAGGAGATCTGGCCATGTATAATAAAGAAAAAAAGTGTTGCAGTCTTTTCTTGCTTGGTCAACTTTAACAATTCATTTATCCAAAATTTCAAGCATGAAACGATTACCAAGTAGCTTTTGCCATAAAATGCCATTTGTCCATTAATACACTTGGCTGACCACCTGAGGGTTACTTAAATGTGATTTCTACCAAGAAATCTTCCTAGACCTCCCCCACTGCACTCTGACCCCCAGTAGGAGGCTCCTCAGTGGTCCACCACTAAGTGATTATCACTCTTGAGGCACTCACCACACTGGCTTCTAATGATTGACTGACAAGTGTTGCTTTTATTTCTCTTTTGTCCCTTTCCCCTCTCTCCTACAAGGTTCTGAGCTCATCTGAAGACAGACTGTCCCCAAGTTCTTGTACAAATTCTGCCACAGAGTAGACACTTGACAAATGTTTGCTGAATGAGAAAGCACAGAGAGAGGACAAGAGTGCTGAAAACCACAGAAATCTTCCAGTTGTTGAACTTCCACTTACTATGTAAGAAATTAGGGGTACAGAAGATTTAAATGCTAGAGTCATGATTAGAAAACCCATTTCCACTACTCAAAGATGCTTCCTTATGTCAGTTCATTATATATAGAATACAGAACACTGTTTACTCTTAACAATGTAAAATTAGGTAGTCCCAGCTACTGAGGAGACTGAGGCAGAAGAATCACTTGAAACCAGGAGGTGGAGGTTGCAATATGCTGAGATCACGCCATTGCACTCCAGCCTGGGCAACTGAGCGAGACTCTGTCTCAAAAAAAAAAAAAAGGCGGCTGGCAAGATGGCCAAATAGGAGCAGCTCCTGTCTGCAGCTCCCAACGAGGTCAAAGCAGAAGGCAGGTGGTTTCTGCATTTCCAACTGAGGTACCCAGTTTGTCTCATTGGGACTGGTTAAACAGCGGGTACAACCCACTGAGAGTGAGCCAAAGCAGGGTGGGGCATGAGTCAAAGCAGGTTGCGACACTGTCTCATCCAGGAAGTGCAAGGGGTCAGGAAACTTCCTCCAGTAGCCAAGTGAAGCCATGAGGGACTGTGGAGTGAGGAACGGCGCGCTCCAGCTCAGATACCACACTTTTCCCACGGTCTCTGCAACCTGCAGACCAGGAGTTTCCCTCTGGTGCCTATGCCACCAGGGCCCTGGGTTTCAAGCACAAAACTGGAAGGCCATTTGGGCAGACACCGAGTTAGCTGCAGGAGTGTTTTTTCATACCCCAGTGGCAACTGGAACGCCTGTGAGACAGAACCGTCCACTCCCGGGAAAGGGGGCTGAAGGCAGAGAGCCAAGTAGTCTAGCTCAGTGGATCCCAGCCCCATGGAGCCCAGCAAACTAAGATCCACTGGCTTGAAACTCTCATTGCCAGCACAGCAATCTGAAGTCGACCTGGGACACTCCAGTTTGGTGGGGACAGGGTTGTTCACCATCAGGCTTGAGTAGGTGGTTCCCCCTTTCACAGTGTAAAAAAGCCACCAGAAAGGTCGAACTGGGTGGAGCCCAATGCAGCTTAGCAAAGCCAGAATAGCCAGACTGGCTCTCTACATTCCTCCTCTCTGGGCAGGGCATCTCCAAAAGAAAGGCAGCAGCCCCAGTCAGAGGCTTATAGATAAAACTCCCATCTCCCTGGGACAGAGCACCTGGGGGAAAGAGTGGCTCTGGGCACAGCTTCAGCAGACTTAAACATTCTTACCTGGCAGCTCTGAAGAGAGCAGCAAATCTCCCAGCACAGTGCTTAAGCTCTGCTAAGCATCAGACTGCCTCCTCAAGTGGGTTGCTGACCCCTGTACCTCCTGACTGGGAGACACTTTCCAGCAGGGGTTGACAGATAACCCCATACAGGAGAGCTCTGACTGGCATCTGGTGGGTGCCCTACTGAGAAAAAGCTTCCAGAGGAAGAAACAGGCAGCAATCTTTGCTGTTCTACAGCCTCCGCTGGTAATACCCAGGCAAACAGGGTCTGGAGTGAACCTGCAGCAACTCCAGCAGACCTGAAGCAGAGGGGCCTGACTGTTAGAAGGGAAACTAACAATCAGAACGGAATAGCATCAACATCAACAAAAAGGATGTCCCTGCAGAAACTCCATTCAAAAGTCAACATGAAAACACAAAGGTAGATAAATCCACAAATATAAGGAAAAACCAGCACAAAAAGACTGAAAATTCCAAAAACCAGAATGCCTCTTCTCCTCCAAAGATTCATCACAACTCCTTGCCAGCAAGGGAACAAAACTGGATGGAGAATGAGTTTGACGAATTGACAGAAGTAGACTTTAGAACATGGGTAATAACAAACTCCTCCAAGCTAAAGGAGCATGTTCTAACCCAATGCAAAGAAGCTAAGAACTTTGAAAAAAGGTTAGATGAATTGCTAACTAGAATAACCAGTTTAGAGAGGAACATAAATGACCTGATGGAGCTGAAAAACACAGTACCAGAACTTCGTGAAGCATATACAAGTATCAATAGCCAAATCGATCAAGCAGAAGAAAGCGTATTCCCGAGACTGAAGCTCAATTTAACGAAATAAAGCGTGAAGACAAGATTAGAGAAAAAAGAATGAAAAGGAATGAAAAAAGCCTCCAAGAAATATGGGGCTATGTGCAAAGACCAAACCTACATTTGATTAGTGTACCTGAAAGTGACAGGGAGAATGGAACCAAGCTGGAAAATACTCTTCAGGATATTATCCGGGAGAACTTCCCCAATCTAGCAAGACAAGCCAATATTCAAATTCAGGAAATACGGAGAACACCACAAAGATACTCCTCAAGAAGAACAACCGCAAGACACTTAATGGTCAAGTTTACCAAGGTTGAAATGAAGGAAAAAATGTTAAGGGCACCCAGAGAGAAAGGTAAGGTTACCCACAAACGGAAGCCCATCAGACTAACAGAGGATCTCTCTGCAGAAACCGTACAAGCCAGAAGAGAGTGGGGCCAACATTCAACATTCTTAAAGAAAAGAATTTTCAACCCAGAATTTCATATCCAGCCAAACTAAGCCTCATAAGCAAAGGAGAAATAAAATCCTTTACAAACAAGCAAATGCTGTGAAATTTTATCACCACCAGGCCTGCCTTAGAGGAGATGTGGAAGGAAGCACTAAATATGGAAAGGAACAACCAGTACCAGCCACTGCAAAAACATACCAAATTGTAAAGACCATCAACACTACGAAGAAACTGCATTAACTAACGGGCAAAAAACCAGCTAGCTTCATAATGACTGCATCAAATTTACCCATAACAATATTAACCTTAAATGTAAACAGGCTAAATGCCCCAATTAAAAGACACAGACTGGCAAATTGGATAAAGAGTCAAGATCCATCACTGTGCTGTATTCAGGAGACCCATCTCATGTGCTAAGACACACATTGGCTCAAAATAAAGAGATGGACGAATATTTACCGGGCAAACGGAAAGCAAAAAAAAAGGCAGGGGTTGCAATCCTACTCTCTGATAAAACAGACTTTAAACCAACAAAGATGAAAAGAGACAAAGAAGGGCATTACATAATGGTATAGGGATCAATGCAACAAGAAGAGCTAACTATCCTAAATATACATGCACCCACTACAGGAGCACCTAGATTCATAAAGCAAGTTCTAAGAGACCTACAAAGAGATTTAGACTCCCACACAATAATAATGGGAGACTTTAACACCCCACTGTCAATATTTGACAGCTCAACAAGACAGAAAATTAACAAAGATATTCAGGACTTGACTCAGCTCTGCACCAAGTGGACCTAACAGGCATCTACAAAACTCTCCACCCCAAATCAAAAGAATATACATTCTTCTCAGAACCACATCACACTTATTCTAAAATTGACCACATAATTGGAAGTAAAACACTCCTCAAAAAATGTAAAAGAATAGAAATCACAACAAACAGTCTCCCAGACCACAGTGGAATCAAATTAGTATTCAGGTTTAAGAAACTCACTCAAAACCATGCAACTACAAGGCAACTGAACAATCTGCTCCTGAATGACTAGTGGGTAAATAACAAAATTAAGGTAGAAATAAATAAGTTATTTGAAATGAATGAGAACCAAGACACGAATGTACCAGAATATCTGGGACACAGCTAAAGCAGTGTTTAGAGAAAAATTTATAGCACTAAATGCCCACAAGAGAAAGCAGGAAAGATCTAAAATTGACACCCTAACATCACAATTAAAAGAACTAGAGAAGCAAGAGCAAACAAATTCAAAAGCTAGCAGGAGACAAGAAATACCTAAGATCAGAGCAGAAATGAAGGAGATAGAGACATGAAAAACCCTTCAAAAAATCAATGAATCAGGAGCTGCTTTTTTGAAAAGCTCAACAAAATAGACCACTAGCCAGACTAACAAAGAAGAAAAGGGAGAACATACAAATAGACACAATAAAAAATGATAAAGGGGATATCATCACTGATCTCCCACAGAAATACAAACTACCATAAGAGAATACTATAAACACCTCTACACAAATAAACTAGAAACTCTAGAAGAAATGGAAAAAATCCTGGACACATACACCCTCCCAAGTCTAAACCAGGAAGAATTTGAATCCCTGAATAGACCAATAACAAGTTCTCAAATTGAGGCAGTAATTAATAGCCTACCAATCAAAAAAGTCCAGGACCAGACAAATTCACAGCCAAATTCTACCAAAGGTACAAAGAGGAGCTGGTACCATTCCTTCTGAAACTATTCCAAATAACAGAAAAAGAGGGACTCCTCCCGAACTCATTTTATAAGGCCAGCATCATCCTGATACCAAAACCTGGCAAGGACACAATAAAAAGAGAAAATTCCAGGCCAGTGTTCCTGAAGAACATTGATGCGAAAATCCTCAATAAAATACCACCAAACCAAATCCAGCAGCACATCAAAAAGCTTATCCTCCACAATCAAGTTGGCTTCATCCCTGGGATGCAAGGCTCGTTCAACATATGCAAATCAATATATGTAATCCATCACATAACCAGAACCAATGACAAAAACTACATGATTATCTCAATAGAAGCAGAAAATGCCTTCGACAAACTCAACAGTCCTTCATGCTAAAGACTGTCAATAAACTAGGTGTTGACAGAACACATCTAAAATAATAAAAGCTATTTATGACAAACCCACAGCCAATATCGTACTGAATGGGCAAAAATTGGAAGCATTGCTTTTGAAAACTGGCACAAGACAAGGATGCCCTCTCTCACCACTCCTATTCAACATAGTGTTGGAAGTTCTGGTCAGGGCAATCAGGCAAGGGAAAGAAATAAAGGGTATTCAATTAGGAAAAGAGGAAGTCAAATTGTCCCTGTTTGCAGATGACATGATTGTATATTTAGACAACCCCATCATCTCAGCCCAAAATCTCCTTAAGTTGATAAGCAACTTCAGCAGTTTCAGGATACAAAATCCAAGTGCAAAAATCACATGCATTCCTATACACCAATAATAAACAAACAGCCAAATCATGAGTGAACTCCCATTCACAATTGCTACAAAGAAAATAAAATACCTAGGAATCCAACTTACAAGGGATGTGAAGGACCTCTTCAAGGAGAACTGCAAACCACTGCTCAACAAAATAAAAGGGGACACAAACAAATGGAAGACCATTCCATGCTCATGGTTAAGAAGAATCAATATTGTGAAAATGCCCATACTGCCCAAGGTAATTTATAGATTAAATGCCATCCCCATCAAGCTACCAATGACTTCTTCACAGAATTGGAAAAAACTACTTTAAAGTTCATATAGAACCAAAAAAGATCCTGCATTGCCATGACAATCCTAAGCCAAAAGACCAAAGCTGGAGGCACCATGCTACCTGACTTCAAAACTATACTACAAGGCTACAGTAACCAAAACAGCACGGTACTGGTACCAAAACAGATATATAGACTAATGGAACACAACAGAGGCCTCAAAAATAACACTGCACTTCTACAACCATCTGATCATTGACAAACCTGACAAAAACAAGAAATGGGGGAAGGATTCCCTATTTAATAAATGGTGCTGGGAAAACTGCCTAGCTATATGTAGAAAGCTGAAACTGGATCCCTTCCTTACACATTGACTTAAATGTTAGACCTAAAACCATAAAAACCCTAGAAGAAAACCTAGGTAATACCATTCAGGACATAGGCACGGGCAAGGACTTCATGNACTTTTACACTGTTAGTGGGAGTGTAAGTTAGTTCAACCATTGTGAAAGACACTGTGGCAATTCCTCTAGGATCTAGAATCAGAAATACCATTTGACTCAGCAATCTCATTACTGGGTATATACTCAAATCATTCTACTCTGAAGACACATTCACACATATGTTTATTACAGCACTGTTCACAATAGCAAAGACTTGGAACCAAGCCAAATGCCCATCAATGGTAGACTGGATAAAGAAATTGTGGCACATATATACCATGGAATACTATGCAGCCAGAAAAAAGGATGAGTTCATGTCCTTTGCAGGGACATGGATGAAGCTGGAAACTATCATTTACAGCAAACTCTGACAGGAACAGAAAACTGAACAAACATGTTCTCATTTGTAATTGGGAGTTGAACAATGAGATCACAGGGACACAGAGACAGGAACATCACACACCAGAGCCTGTCAGAGGGTAGGGGGTTAGGTGAGGGATAGCATTAGGAGAAATACCTAATGTAGATGACAGGTTGATGGGTGCAGCAAACCACCATGGCACATGTATACCTATGTAAACTGCACATTCTGCACATGTATCCCAGAACTTAAAGTATAATTTTAAAAAAGTAAAATTAATCTTTTCAAATATTAACCATACACTCCCAGGTAATTATCTAAAAAAAAAAAGAAAGCCTCTGTCCCTGCAAAAACTTCCACATGAATGTTTACAGCAGCATTATTAATAATAGCCAAAATGAGGAAACGACCCAAATGTCTCTCAACTGATAAATGGATAAATAAAATATGGTATAGTTTGGGCAAACGTAACCCAGAAATTCAAAACATTCTGAGCACTAATGTAACTCCACAAATGCAATATCCCACACCTGACTTCTAGTGACAAGTTGCATTCAGAACACAGGTGCACAATAAACAATTTAGTCAGTTTCCTCAAGGAAAAAAAAGACCCCTCCAACCCTTTTCAGTTGAAATATATATTTTCCTGCACACCCTTATTCCCCTACACAAACACTCACACAAAGGGTAATAAAATGGCACACAATGTGCAGGTGGATATGTCAATGGGATGTGCCAATGCCAGGTTCCCCACAATGCCCCCACATGAGGTCAAGACCTATGTGCATCACTCACTGTGGTTTTTCTACTTATTCTCTACTATCTGGTATAAAGATATTGTTGAAAATGCCACAAAGGCTTGTATAATACATAAAGTATTGCAAATATTCAAAACTTCAAAAAATCAAAAATCCAAAACATTCTGGTCCCAAGCATTTCTGAAAAGGGAAACTCAACATGTATATCCATACAATGAATATTAATTGACAACAAAAAGGAATGAAGTATTGGTATACACTGCAACATGGATGAAAACATTGTTAGGTGAAAGGTAGAAGACACAGAAGACTACATATTATATGATTCTATTTACATAAAATGTACAGAACAAGCCAATCCAGAAAAAAACATATGATTAGCACTTGTCTGTGGCTAATGTGAGCCAGGGACAGGGTGATGGAAATTTCTAAAATTGATTATGGCTGAACAATTCTGCAAGTATACTACAAAAATTTATGGTATGTGAATTATATCTCAACAAAGCTGCTATAAAAAATAGAAACTATAGTTTAAAACTGAGTTATCCATCATATTAAAATTTAGAAATTCTCATTAAGAAATTTTCATTTCCATGCTTCACCAATCCAAGTTAAGTGTGGCATAACTGGTAAACCTAAAATTCATTTCAAATTCCTAAAATGTCACATTTACACAAAAACTACTTATTCAAAGAAGTTTCCATGTTAAATATATTTTAATATTTTGAAAATTGTTTGTTCATATTCTATAGCTAGGTGGTTTCATAAACCCAAATGCTTGATTCCCCAAGTATCTTGAATAACAAGATTTTTTTGCTGTATTTAAGCAATTTCTATTTTGAATTTTAAATTCTGTGACTTCATATATTTAAAAGTAAGTCATTTTACTGATAAAGCATGTATGAAGAGAAAGCAAATTCAGGAAAGGAAATTTCTACTGTGAATTATCCTGTTATTCTGTGGCAAGTCTTCTGCCTACACCGAAACCCACAGATACAGAAATTCAAAGGGAGCTGTGTTAATATGCAAACTTGACTCCAGCAGGAATATACTTAGTCCTTTTATGTTCAAGTCAATGACACTGTAGTCACTCAAGACTCCCAAGATCAAGCCCAAAATTAAGGTGGAATTTACTGCATTTCATATATATTAATTTTTTTAGATTACACATGCATCATTTCAATATATTTTTTAATGCATGATTTTGCTATTTATCTGAATTTTCAACATGAGCTTTTGGTTGAATACCGTATGCTTATAAATAGAACTCCAGATGTTTTCCTTATAAGGAATAATTTCTACATTCCTTTAAAAGAAAAGTGAGATTTTCTTATAAGAAAGAGGTTAAAGAAATCCAATTTAGAGTCATATGTCATACATTCACAACATGGGGAAACTCTTGAATATTTTACAATATTTTCAAAATTTTGAGTATCTTTTCTTAATTAAAAAAACCACTAATTTCAACTGACAATCCAATATAATAATATATGAGAACTTTGTTTCATCAGGACGTTCTTCAAAAATCTAAGAACAGCTAAGGCACCAGAGTTGACAAAACATATTTACAAAAATAATTAATTACAGACATCTCAGCAGCAGCACATTTTTGTGGTTTATAAAATTTGGAGACAGTGAACTACCCAGAAACATACCATGAGTTAATGTGAGGATGTATTAGACATAAACAAATATTTTTTAAAATCTCATTCTATATAAAGGACCCATTCACAGGTGACCTGCACCAAAAAAACCTGTCACTCCTGATGTTGAAAAGATTTAAGTTAAGACTATGGGATTAGTTGATATACAGTGAATCCCAGAAAATTCATTTGACTCCAAGGTTTCTATTCCAAAACCCAATGAAGATTCAAAAAGTAGATTCAATACATTTCTCATAGAATACTTTTAGGCACACAGTAGGCACTGAAATATTTATGAAATAGTCAACAATACTGATTTTCAAAAAATAAGGCAAAATGAACATCCTCTGACATACCAACACTTGGGCTCCACTCAAATACATTGGCTGCACCAATACAAATCTGTTCTAGAATTTGTGTTCAAATCACAAGTAAAACATGAATGTGTTCAAGGATAAGGGCAAACATGTTCCAAATACTTTAATTCATACTTTAAATAGTAATTTGCTGCCTAAAAGAATATTTGTATCCTAATTTGGCACTATGTGCTACTACAATGAGTATAAATATTCCAAAATAGTTTTCACAAAAGGGCACCCAGTCATTTCTAAAAATAACCTTAACTCTGAATACTTCAACTTCCTATAAAGATAACCAGATAGAACTCCTAAATCTATCCAATTTTATACATATAAGGAATCTCACAGTCTTTTAAACATAACATTTTACTTAAAATATTATAGATTTTTGGCTCTGAATTTGTCTGGCCCAGTGACTCAGGCTATCTGGGTTTTTTTTTCTTTTTTTATTTACTCATTAATGAAATGGGAATAATACCTAGTATACGCAACCTACTGGGTTATTAGAATAATGCTAATATTATTAGTCATGACATCATTTTGAAAAGCACAAAACATTCAATACAACCAAAAGACACCCAAGTTATCTGAAAAAATAAACCACCCCTCATTAAGGTTCAAGTTTCCCTTTTAAGGCAAATGTGTCACTTTATTTATAAGTTTTGTGTTTTTATTAACCAGTCTTGTTTTCTTATAAAGCAGAGGAAGGAGAAGAGAACATATAGGAGTCAGGAAGTTAGTGAATTTACGATCTTTCCTTCCAGATTAAATACATCATATCATTACTCAATTCTCCCCTTTACCTATTCAAACTAATTTACACAAAGAAAAGGCTATAGAAACCTGAAAGCAGATGCGAGTTCTACAAACATGTATCTTTCCTGCCAATAAATGGGTCTACAAAACCAATAGGGATGATTTAGAAAGCACATTGGAACTTTGCTTTTCTATTAAATACATCTGCAGGGAAAACAAACAAATGAAAAGAAACATAGCCACAAGAAACATCTTTTAAATGAACACAATTTTAATTTTATTGTCATTTATTTACCTTCTGACGAAGGAGATATGGATTAAAAAAAGAGATCTGGATTTTAAAAAAATAAACACATCTAGACTCAAATTTTGGCTCCTTCGCTTAATAGTTTTATGACCCCTGAAAAGTTAACTTTACTGAATAACGGTCTCCTTAAGTGTAAATAAACTTTATGAGGGATTAATTATTACTTACCTGGCATGTTTATGGTAAGAATCAAATCAATTTAAATTAAATAGTCTATGCAAAACATCTGGTAAGGTGTAGGCATTTAATGTTATTTCCTTTTTCTACCCCTACTTTCAAAAAGGGTTTCAGGAGCTTTCTCTTCATTTTATTTTGACCTAACCTGAAAGGAACACAGGCTATCATTTATAACATAAAGGACACTATAGGATTAGTATCAGTGTACTTTTTTTTTTATTATTATACTTTAAGTTCTAGGGTACATGTGCATAACGTGCAGGTTTGTTACATATGTATACTTGTGCCATGTTGGTGTGCTGCACCCATCAACTCGTCAGCACCCATCAATTCATCATTTATATCATGTATAACTCCCCAATGCAATCCCTCCCCCCTCCCCCCTCCCCATGATAGGCCCCGGTGTGTGATGTTCCCCTTCCCGAGTCCAAGTGATCTCATTGTTCAGTTCCCACCTATGAGTGAGAACATGCGGTGTTTGGTTTTCTGTTCTTGTGATAGTTTGCTAAGAATGATGGTTTCCAGCTGCATCCATGTCCCTACAAAGGACGCAAACTCATCCTTTTTTATGGCTGCATAGTATTCCATGGTGTATATGTGCCACATTTTCTTAATCCAGTCTGTCACAGATGGATATTTGGGTTGATTCCAAGTCTTTGCTATTGTGAATAGTGCCGCAATACAGTGTACAGATGGACATTTGGGTTGATTCCAAGTCTTTGCTATTGTGAATAGTGCCACAATTCAGTGTACTTTTTAAGAGAACTCTTATTTTCCCCTCCCTCCCCCCAGCATAGAGGACACACACAAAGCTGGAAGAAGGGTCAAAAGACTAAAGGATTTCACTGATCGGTTTTACTTAGCATCAGTAGAATCACCTTGTAAGTTATAACTGAACAGTCTTAACAGAGTGCCAGAATTCAATCAGATATTTTAACAACAGTAAGATTTCTGCGCTTCTGCCACATAGAAAGAACATAAAAAAGAGAGAGAGAGAGAGAGAGAGAAAGAAGTCCACATAGTTCTAGGATCTTTAAAGCTTGGTGAAAATGTATTTAAATATCTTAATAGCCAAAGAAATACAAAATCCAATCAAGTATTACAGACAACATTCTACAAATGAATAGAATAGGGGTATAGACCACATGGTGAAGCAGAAATTAATTTATTATATGTCTGTTACCAATAAATAAAGTTTGATATATCTTAAATGAACTAACAAAAATCTGATGAACATCTTGCTCAAATTCTTCACACAGCCTCAAATAATTGAGAAAATTGCTTGGGATAACATAATTCTGAGGAGATTTAAAATATGAAATATTTAGGAGAATCAAATTCATAGTTAACATTTTATAATAACAAAATCAATCATATTTTAAGTATATGTAACTTATAAGAAAATATGACCTATTAGAGTGACAGGACAATAATTCCTTGTAGTTCCAATTAAAATTAAAAATTGAATAACTGATTGAGACTTGTGATTACAAGTAGAAATTTTACTAGCACGAAACACTGTATTGACATATTTAAGAGAACATTACAGTCACTATATTTGTAAGTTTAATTTGTAACATGCATAAAATTTATTTCAATTCTCAGAAAAGTAATTAAAAATCAAATATATTAAATTTATAGAGTTTTGTGGTTAAATTTGTAAAGGACTAAATATCATTCAAAAACCCTTAAATGTTTAAAATTTGATATATTTATAATAAGAATAATGTGCTTTATAAATACAACTTAGAAGCCAAAGATAAAACTAGGTGTTTGAATCTGTAATATTAATAAATTTAATATTAATTTTTAAAATCAAATAATCTTTTCATTTTTATATGTCCATAACCACTATTGCTCAGAAAACACCAAACACATCACATTAAATAAAGCAAATTTAATGACAGCCTTTAGAAGTGACTATTTCTTTTATAGAATCTGAATTCATAGAATCCTCCAACTATAGGTGGTTATTAAATACCGAGTAACTAAGTAACTTGATAAATCTAAGTAAAAGATTCTTTCCATAGGTAAAATGAAATACTAATCTTGAAACATTTTGTGCTTTTTCATTTACATCCAAACTAAGTCTAGAGTTGTCTTTCCATTATCATTAGTTTGGATATAAATAAATAAACAAAAATTTTATTCCTACATTCAAACGGTTGTCCATTAACTATTTCTATTAACTTTCCAGTAGTTGTTCATTAACTATTCTCCAAACTTTGAAATCAGCAAAATATGTAACCATATCCATCTTTGGTATTTTAAGTTTAATTATCATAAAACCTCTTAAGGAAATTTAAGCAGTGATACAGAAAATGTATCTTTTCTTTGAAAATAACCAAATCCATTTTAAAAAGGAATTGTTTATACAGTCTGAGATTTTAGCCAAGTTACAATTTTTAATGAATGAAAATAAATATATAATTAATGTAACAAGAGAGCGAATATAATCTCAAAGCTTAATTTAACATTGCTGATGACTTAATGAAACCTCAAAGCCCTGATGTGATACGGCCATTTGTTATTTTTTAGGGCCCACCTATTTCGTATTCCCATAATAACTCTAACAAATAACAACATAATAACTCTAACAAATAACAGTAAGCAAAAAAGAAAAAAGAAGGTGAGAGTAAGAAAATGTACACATTCACTTGGTGAACATTTTTTGTGTACCTGTCATGTGCTAGGCAGTGGCCTAGGCCCTGGGGATAAAGAGGTGAATGAGATAGACAAGGGCTCTACTATCCTGGAACCTATAAGTTCTAATATGAGAAAAATAAATGAAGAAGAAACATCAGGTAATGACAAATTACACTCTGGAAATAAAAAGAGTGATATGTTAGAGCCTGAGAAGCTGATTTAAACTGCAGAACAAGGGAGGTCTCCAAGGAAGTGACATTTAGGCAAGTGGTTTGGAAGTGAGAAACTATCCATACACAAACTCCTTCCAGCAAATCATTCAGAAAATTTAACTAGTTTTATTATGTTTTAGGCAAGTACTGGATCTACTGAGACCAACAATCACATTTTAGACTTTTTTTGCACACAAAATACACATTATGTCTTGTCCTCAAGGGGCACTTAAAATCCCCATTTGAAACTGATTAATGATTAATAAAGAATAAGGGTCTAACACTAGTACCTTACCACTAAGCCACTTTCTAATCTAAAAATGAGTAGATCAGAAAGCTGTTTAAGAAATTTCTACCCAGAAATCATGATAGCAGGCCTATCAAATATATACTTGCTTTCTCATAACTAGTTAGTCAAAGGTAGAAAAACAATTAAAATTGCTTCAGTTAGTATGGCTTACTGCCTACTATTCTTGTCGTTCCTACAAAAAGAAGAGTGAAGAAAGAGGGTTGTACAGTAAAGTGGGCTAAGTAGGATATCTCAGGTACCAATTTTTAACTCCATCAAAGCTAGTCATTGTATAGCTCCATGAAATCAACAGAAAGAATAATACAGATTCCTTATTTTGTTAAAAGATGAAAGTTTGCTCACAAATCCTATAATTTCAAAGGTAACAGTCAGCATTTGGAAAAGGAATTAAAAATCATCTCCCTTCCCTAAGCTTTGGAACCCAGTTCCAGCAATACCTGCCAATCTAGTCACACTTACTTTTGCTTCCTGATAACTCCCTAAAATTCTGGCTTTCATCCTCCCATATGTACTCCAAGAATCTTCTTTTTTCCCATTCTATCCAACAGAATCATTTATTTTCAAAATTCTTCCTTCCTTAGGACACAGTCTTCCAAGAATGTTGTCAGTAACCTTAACAGGGTTGAACTCAGAAACATAAAAATGGTTAAGAGATAAGGAACTTTAAGTTTTAACCCCTGTCAAGCACGATACCCAAGCAGGCAGACTGAAGTCCAGGTGTCCAATGGCTTTATACTGTACAGCATATGAGTGACTGAGGCAAAAACTGTGTCTTCCCTTCAACTATCTGATGCAGTGCCATCAGAATAAGTCTATTATTAACCAATAAAACTGTAGTGTAGCTTTAAAATAAAGAACACAGGGAAACAAATTTTCCACTTGTTGCAAAATAAGATGTGAAATTATGGCAAAGAACTCTGCCGTAAGCCCCATTTACACTAAAAACTTTGAGGTTTAACACTTTCTTTGTGAAAAGGAAAACTGATCAAACTGATCATGTACATTTATATCTGGATATAAATTAATTCAGTATGCAGTTATCTTATAATTACCTATATTTCTGCAATTTTGATAAATGAAAATTTTGAATCCAAACTTTAATGCTAGCTCATCTGGTTGATTTCTATTCAAAACATTAATGGAGGACTGACTATGCACTGTAGGTAGGCACTGAGCCAGCAACTATGAAATTAAAAATAATAATAAGATTTGCCTTCGGGAAGTTGACCATCTCTACATACTACTTTTTTTTCCTTAGGAGACAAGGTCTCACTCTGTTGCCCAGGCTGGAGTGCAGTAGCGCAATCATGGCTCACTGCAGCCTTCAACTCCTAAGCCAGTATCCAACTCCTGAGCTCAAGCTTCTTCCTGCCTCAGTTTTCCAAGTATCTATGACTACAAGTGTGTCCCATCACACCCAGCTAATTTTTTGTTGTAGAGATGGGGGTTTTGCTATTTTGTCCAAGCTGGTCTTGAACTCCTGGCCTCAAGTGAGCCTTCCACCTCAGTCTTCTAAAGTGTTAGAATTATTATATCATTTTTTTTTTTTTACTCTAAGTAAAAAGTGGGTATTCAGAAACTAGATATTAGAATTCAGAAGAAAGAAATTACTTCAAGATACCAATTAGATAACAAAATTATTTGAAGAAATATAATGCATTTAATGCTAGCATTTGTCTTTATACTTGAAAGTAAAGCTCATAGGGATAAAAATGAATATTCTAGAAAACACTTTCTTGCCACCACTGCATTAATTTATAAATTTTCCTAATATTAAATCTTGTTCAATCATATTACAGTGCAACCATATTAGAGTATACTCACATTACTTCTGCTGATTTACAGAAATTAATCACCAGGTAACAACCAGAAAATGAAATAAATCAATGAGGTAGTATTTCAGTACTGTAGGAAAATAATCCATTTGTTTAGATAAATTAAATAGAATAATATGAAATTCAAAATGAAAAAAGTTAAGAAATCAATCTTTACATATAAAATAAAAGATTTAAAATTCTACTCCTATGGCACACAAGTTTTGCTTAGAAATAAACTAGAACCAAAGAATATTAACACTCAATATGTTTACAATAAAAAGAAGATTCTTAATTGCAGCTAATTTTCTCTTGAAAGCTTGTATCCTTTCTGAAATGCTCACCGGTACTTTACAACCAAGGGTTCAACTACCAACAAAATGGGCTCTCTGAGAAAATTAAACATGCCTCTACAGAAATGTTTTCCTTGGAAGTCTGTCCAACCAGCATCACTGATGAAAAAAATCCAACCAAGCTAGGGGCCAGCAGTAACTGGAGAACATAGTGTCAGGTAACAGGATAGAGTGAACAACACTGTCACAGGTACAGGCTGGCAGGTAGGCAAGTAGGCAGGCAAGCCTGGCAGCAGATAGCGAGATCCCAGTTAAAGTTGTCCAGGTAATCACAAAGACAGGTAACCAAACACAGAAAGCAAGACAGGAACTCTCATCCTACAACAGGGGCACAGAACACCTAAACTTCCCCAACTCAAACAATACTGGCCCCAAAGTCTCTATCAGGACTGATACAGAAAATGAGGCAAGCTTATAGGATACTGGTAGAATTTAGTGACACTTAGTCATGCAAGTTATCACAGTGTGAGAACTACAAATATGCAAATGAAGAACTCCTAAGTCCGAGTTCTGCTTCAAATAAGCACTGATTTTTAAACAGTACAAAATAACAAATTTGTGACAAGTGAGAATGCATTGAGAATAGCTATACCTGTTTCAGTGCCCAGACAGTTAAGGGAACTAAAGAAAATTAACAAGTCAAGTTCAGACATTTTTTAGAACAGCAATTAGAGCAAGCAAGAAAGTACTATCCAGTGGGAATCAAAAGAAATAGGATAACTATTTTGGACCAATTTTGTAACAGGAAAAAAAAAGATTCTGAATCTCCTACAGGTTATTCTTGATTATCCATGTCACAAGAAGAGTATAGGAGTATGGATAAAACAAAGCAAGAGATAATACACAAATCATTATTCTTTGATAGATATTTCAAGAAGTAAAATTTTATACTAAGTTTATCTTACTATTTATGTTTTCTTTTGAACAACAGATCAGATAGTGTGCTATGTACAGTTGTTTAAGAGTGAGCATAAGATTTCAGACAAAAGAATGAGACGGCTTAATAATCCTTTCTTAAAAGATGTACACTTCAGGAAAAGGAAAGTAATACTAGAGAAAAATCTGTGACACATGAATAAACAATGAAAAAAAACAGAAAAACAGGTGTGCAAATGAAAATGAACAATAATTGTATTATTGACAGTAAGAATTATCTGATTCAGCAAGTTTTTTTAAAAAATCTAAATGTGAGCAATTTTATAAACACAGAAAGCAGAATAACAAAAATGACCTAAATGGTTCACAAGGAGAGTAAGAATATTGAATAACTGTAGACTTTGTTAAGATACACATATATAAATACAAATATATGTGGGCATATACATACACACACACACACGCGCATATTTACAAACATATATTCTAAAATAACAGAATAAACAATTTTAAAAATGACTAAGCTCCCTGCTACTGGAGGGGACAAAACAAATGAGAAGGAAAACTCAAAAAAATTACCAAAATAAGAAAAAAAAAAAACAACAAAACTGGAAATGTTACATAAAATGCTAAAATGATCACAAATATATTAATAATTATGATATATCTAAGTGAACCAAATACCCTGTTATCTTTAAAAGTCTGAATTTTTAAGATATCTATTGATATGCTGTTCATAAGACATTCCTAAAAAATAAGGACACAAAAATATTGCAAAGAAAAGACTTTAAAAGAAGCCTTCAAGGAAAGCTAATGTAGCTGTATTTGCATCCAACATACAGACTATAAGTAGAACTAAGGAAATAGCATATACCTACATAAGGAAAGAATGACTTTTAAAATTATAAAGGAAGATGTAACTCTAAACTTATATATACTTAACAAAGAGCTTCAAAATACATTAGTAAAAAACTGTCAGTAAAAAAATTAATACTTATAAATAATTCATGGCCAAAGGAGTAAACAACAGAAATCAGAAAACACAAAAATAATGACAAACATACTAATATAAAAACTCGTGAGCTAAGCAGTAAAATTTAGTCTTAAAATCTTGTGTCAGTAAAAAAGAAAGGCTGAAAATTAATGAGCTAAGCATCAAAATAAGAAAAACAACAAAAAAAGTAAAACAGAAGAAAAAAAACCCACAGCCAATATCACACTGAATGGCCCAAAACTGGAAGTATTCCCTTTGAAAATCAGCACAAGACAAGGATGCCCTCTCTCACCACTCCTATTCAACCTACTATTGGAAGTTCTGGCCAGGGCAATCAGGCAAGAGAAAGAAATAAAGGGTATTCACATAGGGAAGACAGGAAGTCAAATTGTTTCTGTTTGTAGATTACATGATTGTATATTTAGAAAACCCCATCATCTCAGTCCAAAATCTCCTTAAGCTGATAAGCAACCTCAGCAAAGTCTCAGGATACAAAATCAATCTGCAAAAATTACAAGCAATCCTATACACCAATAAGAGACAAACAGCCAAATCATACGTGAACTCCCATTCACAACTGCTACAAAGAGAATAAAATACCTAGGAATACAATTCACAAGGGATGTTAAGGATCTTTTCAAGGAGAACCACAAACCACTGCTCAAGAAAATAAGAGAGGACACAAACAAATGGAAAAATATTCCATGCTCATGGATAGGAAAAATCAGTATCGTGAAAATGGCCAGACTGCCCAAAGTAATTTATAGATTCAATGCTATACCCATCAAGCTACCATTGACTTTCTTCACAGAATTAGAAAAAACTACTTTAAGTTTCACATGGAACCAAAAAAGAACCCATATAGTCAAGACAATCCTACGCAAAAAGAACAAAGCTGGAGGCATCATGCTACCTGACTTCAAATTATACTTCAAGGCTACAGTAACCAAAACAGCACGGTACTGCTACCCAAAACACATATATAGACCAATGGAACAGAACAGAAGCCTCAGAAATAATGCCACATATCTACAACCATCTGATCTTTGACAAACCTGACAGAAACAAGCAATGGGTAATGGATACCTTATTTAATAAATAGTGTTCTGAAAACTGGCTAGCCATATGCAGAAAACTGAAACTGAATTCCTTCCTTACACTGTACACAAAAATTAACTCAAGATGGATTACAGACTTAAATGTAAGACCTAAAATCATAAAACCCTAGAAAAAAACCGAGGCAATACGATTCAGGATATACGCATGGGCAAAGACTTCATGGCTAAAACACCAAAAGCAATGGCACCAAAAGCCAAAACTGACAAATGGGATCTAATTAAACTAAAGAGCTTCTGCACAGCAAAAGAAACTATCACCAGAGTGAACAGGCAACCTACAGAATGGGAGAAAATTTTTGCAATCTATCCATCTGACAAAGGGCTAATATCCAGAATCTACAAGGAACTTAAACAAATTTCCAAGAAAAAAACAAACAACCCCATCAAAAAGTGAGTGAAGGATATGGACAGGCACTTATCAAAAGAAGACATTTATGTGGCCAACAAATGTATGAAAAAAGCTCAGCATCACTGGTCATTAGAGAAATGCAAATCAAAACCACAGTGAGATACCATCTCATGCCAGTTAGAATGGCGATCATTAAAAAGTCAGGAAACAACAGATGATGGAGAGGACATGGAGAAATAGGAACACTTAAACACTGTTGGTGGGAGTGTAAATTACTTCAACCATTGTGGAAGACAGTGTGGCGATTCCTCAAGGATCTAGAACCAGAAATACCATTTGACCCAGCAATCCCATTACTGGGTATATACTCAAAGGATATTATAAATCATTCTACTATAAAGACACATGCACATATATGTTTACTGCAGCACTATTCACAATAGCAAAAACTTGGAACCAACCCAAATGCCCATCAATGATAGACTGGATAAAGAAATTGTGGCACATATACACCATAGAATACTATGCAGCCAGAAGAAAGGATGAGTTCATGTCCTTTGCAGGGGCATGGATGAGGCTGGAAACCATCATTCTCAGCAAACTAACACAAGGACAGAAAACCAAACACTGCATGTTCTCACTCATAAGAGGGAGTTGAACAATGAGAACACATGGACACAGGGAGGAGAACATCACACACCAGGGCCTGGGGGTGGGGTACTAGGGGAGGGATAACATTAGGAGAAATAGCTAAAGTAGGTGACGGATTGATGGGTGCAGCAAACCACCATGGCACATGTATACCTATGTAACAAAACTGCACATTCTGCACATATATCTCAGAACTTAAAGTATAATAATAATTTAAAAAGAAAAAATATATAACATTACCAAAATTGACTCAAAAAAAAAGGTTTTAAAGTTGAGTGCTATAATCTTCAAAGAAGTTGAATGAAAAATTTAAAATTCATAATGCAAAAAAAAAAAAAAAAAGTCCTAAATGGTCTCAGAGGAAACTGAATGAAGCACTCAAAGAAAACAATCTAGTATTACAAAAACTCTTTCAGAAAACCTAAGATATGAAAACATTCCTCAGGTCATTCTATGAGACTGGTATAACCCTTATACCAAAACCCAGAAGGACAGTAGGAGGAAGAAAAATTATGGGTCTATCTCACTCACAACCATTGATGCAAAACTCTGAAGAAAATATTAGCAAATATGATCAGCCAGTGAATAAAAACATAAAATACAACAAAAATATCCCATGAATTCAAGTGGTTTAACATGAAAAGTACCTATTAATATCATTAAAGGAGAAATCTTATATGATCATGTCTATATAGATGTATTTTAAAAGTTCAATGAAATTCAATATACAGTCACAATTTTTTAACAGATAGCAAATAAACAAATGGCAATTGAAGAGAACTTCCTTAACCTGATCAAATATACCTGACAATAATTAACACCAAATGCCATATATAGTAATAAAATATTAAAATAATTAACACTAAAATCAGAAACAAGACAAAAATGTCCACTACTCTCACCTTTGGTTAATATTTTAAAGGAGGTCCAAGTAAGACAAAGAAGAAAAAAGACAAAAGTATAGGCATTTTTTTTTCTTTTCTAACAAAGAAATAAACTATCATTATTGGAATACTATACAGTCACCTATTTAGAAAATCTGAAATCTGCAGGCAAATTTTTAAAATTAATAACAACCCAGAAGTTCTAAGAAAGTTATTATTCAAACATTAATTGCCTTTCAGGCTGGGCATGGTCCTCCCAGCACTTTGGGAGGCTGAGGTGGGTGGATCCCTTGAATCCAAGAGTTCGAGACCAGCCTGGGCAGCATAGCAAAACCTCATATCTACCAAAAGTACAAAAATTGGCCCAGTGAGGTGGCACATGCCTGTGGTCCCAATTGCTAGGGGAGGCTGAGGTGGGAAGATCACTGAAGTCTAGGAAGTTGAGGCTGCAGCGAGCCATGATTGCACCACTACATTCCAGACTGGGTAACAAAGTGAGATCTTGTCTCAGAAAAATGATTTTTTAAAAAAGTAATTGCCTTTTAATTCATGGACAGAAAGAAGACGTTATCCACAACAGTAGCAAAAAACATTTTAAACAAAAGTTGTATAATAACTTATATAATAAATATATTAAAGAAGACCCAAAAGATAGAAAAGTATGATCTTAGCCAAGGACTGGAAAATTCATTATTTTAAACATTTGCTCAAATTTAATCTACCGATTCAATGAAATTCCAATCAAACTGAAAGAAAAGGTTTTATGAGCAATTGCACAGGCTAATTCTAAATTACACAGAAGGGCTAAGAAGAGCTCTCTTAATGAAGAACAGATGAGAAAACTTGCCCTATATGACACCAAATGTACAAAACTATAAAAGTTCACAAAATCAGTTTGTGACATAGAAATAAAGCAAATAATGCATCCCAACAGAAAAGAGATTCCAGAAGCAGAATCCTGCTTACATAGAAATGAACATAAAAAAAGAGCTGGCCTAGTCAACTATTCCCAGCTAAGCAATTCAGCTCTCTGAACTATACCAAACTATATATAAATTTCATATTCCAAGAATTACAGAAATTTCTCTCATCCTATCTCAAGTTTTTGAGAGGAACAAGGTATACATGACTGAAGATAAGTAAACAGGCAAAACAGTAGAGACAGTTACTTTCCATAGAAACTTAGCTTATTCTTCTTGTGCAATAGATGTAATTCACCTAGACAGAGTGTTTTGGAATCCTCTATAATTTTAGGTAAAGGGGTCTTGACACCAAAAGTTTGAGAAAAGCTGATTCTGAAAAAATAAGAAAAGCAGAAAAGTTCAAAAAAAAGTAACCATTCAAAAAAAGAAAACAAAACAGAACTGTTTTACTGGGGAAAGAAAACATGTCATTTTGAAGCATGAACCATTTTGAAATGCCTCCTTTACTAGCCAGAAGATAACCTTAGTAGAGAAGTGGCTCAGTGGAAAGGAGCAAACTATCTCAACATCACACCCTATGATTCACCTCCCCTAGGGCTCTCTAACTTGTTTTCTCCATCACCACCCCATCAGCCCCCAGGTGAGGTTCCTGCTCCATTAGGAAGCTTTCCAGAGCTGTGTGTCCTGTCACAGGGCTGTCCTTAAAAATGTTCCGCATACTTGGATAAACTCCCACCACTGTCTGAGCTGCTAACTAGCCCAATAGAGGCTTCATAGTCTCTAAAATAAGTCAGAGTAGCCTTCTACTTTGCGTAAATCCTGTTCTTGTTTTATATGGGGGCCACAACACTTGCATCCAATTCTGAGGACCCTATTTTATGCCCTCCTTGATATGATCTAAGTATCCCATTCCCTGCTTCATACCTCCAATATCAGACCCAGCAAGACATTTGAGTATTATGCTTCTTAATACAACAATAGTCCTCATGAAATTCACCTTTCATTGCTCCTCCTACTCCTCCCTGCACAAGTGGGCGAATGGTGGAAGTCTGTGAGTGTAGAAACCAAAAGGCATATGAGAGTTTTGAGAAAACTGACATTTCAACTCCCAAAAGCAAGTGCTAGCCCTTGAGTCAGCTCCATGTAAATCCAGCAAAGCTCACACACAGGCAAAATCCCTCAAACTTGCTCTGCTAAGGCTAATCAAAACTGGATAGAAATGGGCAAACCTCTGTAACACATTTGTCAGTTTTAAAAAATATTTTTCTTACCATTCTCCCTTGGTTTTAAGAATTTCTTTTGAAAATGCTGGCTTATCCCAGGTGTGTTTAATGGAAACAAAGGTAAAAACATTAGGCCATGCTTGGACCAGAATGTTAAGGCCAAAGTTTTCTAAGGAACATTAAGGTTGCAAGTTAGCCCCAGGGTTTTGGTGTAGTGATATATATACCCTTGACACAAAATGAATAATAAGAATTGGAGTACTTAGCCTTTCTCTCTCTTCGGAAATTCATTGTCCCCAGAGCTCTCTGTTTAAACCTGGAAAAGTTCTGAAAGACCATGGCGCCCAAAGTTTCAAGTATGCTATAAATGCCAGGAGCATCCTGCATTACCAGGATGCACAAAGAGAAGTTACAAGATGCAAAAGATGGATTTTATTTACTTCAAAATTATGCCTGGGACTAACCATGTAACTTGGAAAGAGAGAGGAAAGCTAGCTACACTTCCTTTCTACCCCTTAGTATATCTCAGAGACATAGTAAGTTAAATAAGCTTCTGTAAGCTAGCCTGGAAACTAAATCATCAGCTTCTTTGGGAAAATGTGTCATGGTACGCACCCCTCTGCCCCCTCGCAGTGACTGGCAAACCAACTTCAGGCATATGACCACTAGCTACTTAGAGGATACTCAAATAGAAACCTCCTGCTGCTAAGAATGGGAGTGATGGGGGAATGGGGAGAATATAGGAATGAAGAGGGAAAATGTAAAAACAAAACCACTCCATTATGGTAAATAAAGTACAAGTGGTTAGTGTTTGCCAGATAACTCTAATGTGCACATTTGGCCTGTCCCTCCCTGCTCCTGCCCCACCACTGTACCAGGTTTCTAATTCATCCTGAATTCCTGTGGTCCTAGCTTCTTCTCATCCACAGCTTCTGTTGAAAATCTGTGGGCCCTTGGATTAGTTGGCAGGGCCTATATCCTGAGCCTAAGTCCTAGCTACAAGGAAGGTTGAGCAGAGCAGTATGTAGTGTTTTCTAAGTGAAACCATAGGTTTCTAAGTGACAGGTTTCTAATTCATCATGATCATCATGTTCCAAATTTACAATTAATTCACTCATTATTTATTATAATATATACCAATATATTCTTTTTTTTTTTTTTGAGACGGAGTCTCAATCTCGGCTCACTGCAAGCTCCGCCTCCCGGGTTCATCCCATTCTTCTCCCTCAGCCTCCCGGGTAGCTGGGACTACAGGTGCCCGCCACCACGCCCGGCTAATTTTTTGTATTTTTAGTAGAGACAAGGTTTCACCGTGTTAGCCGAGATGGTCTCGATCTCCTGACCTCGCGATCCGCCCACCTCGGCCTCCCAAAGTGCTGGGATTACAGGCATGAGCCACTGCCCCCAGCCATACCAATATATTCTTATGGATCCACACTGAATATGAAAGACCTGCTCTTGGGAAGGAGAACCCATCACGGGATTACAAGGTGGCATGGGAAAAGGACAACATGACATCAGGAGTCCTGGATGGACTGTATACAGAGCTGAGCATCAGGTGGATGGCCCCATTATTTGAGTAATAAAACAGACTTAGTCACATTGCCGGACTCAGTATTTCACTCAGGCCTCCCCAAACCCCACCCAAAAGGACCTGACTACCTGGCTATAAGTGTCAATCCTATCAGGAGGCTACACTTTTGCAAACAAGCTTTCATCTTACTGTTCTGACCTGCACCTGTTATTAGCATACATATTTTCCCCTATTGTTTCACCTTCTGGTTTGTTTTTTCATGAAACTTATTACAAATTCTAAGTCACTATCATACATACTCAAAACATTAAACACAGCAAAAACTATAAATTAGCACCAATCTGCCTCTCAAAATATGTACTGGCATTCTTCTCAACATAAGTGACACCTGTACTATGGTAGTACAGGTTCTGAAAGCTTCTCTTCCCTTCTAGTAGTGTCACTTTACAGCTCTCTGGGAATGCAGCTACTGCCCCCAGAGAAAGCACTGTTCAGAACCCAGCATCTGAACCCACTTTCTGCATTTGAAGAATCTCTTACTTCATGAAGCAGAGCCCACTCTTCACTGTAGCTGTAGAAAACACTACATACTGCTCTGCTCAACCTTCCTTGTAGCTAGGACTTAGGCTCAGGATATAGGCCTAGTCAACTAATCCAAGGGCCCACAGATTTTCAACAGAAGCTGGTGATGAGAAGAAGCTAGGACCACAGGAATGCAAGAGAGGGTGGCAAAACTACATTCCGTTTCCAGAGGTAGCAATTCTGGAGTTTGATCAAGGAGTGTCCAGCACTGATGGTGAGGCAGTGCAAGCCAATATCTGTCCCTGGAAGCAAGGGTGATATGTCTTCACCAGACCAGCTCCAGAGAGTGAGCATATCCATTCTTGGCTCCATGGCCTGCAAGCAGACCTTTCTATAAAGTAACAACTTTCACTTAAAAGGTTATAACAACCGTATTCAAGTGCTGTGCCAAATCCTCAAAGAAAAAAATTAAAAAGATAGAATGTCTGACCATTGGGCTTTTAGTATTTACTAACAACAATAAGAAAAGGATACAAATAATAGAACACAGAATTCATAAGAAAGTGATTCAAAGATATAAATACAGTTCTCAGAGGTAGGGCACACCAGATCAATGCAGTGATATAAAAAATGAGCCAAAATTTTTATCTTAGGATGACATATTTATCTTAGGATGACAACAGTTCAAACAGTAAACAAACATCTTGCCCTTACCTTGCATTTTGTGCAAGCATTTAAAATACAGTAACCAAGATCAAGTCAAAATATTGTTAGTACAGTGAAGTGGCATCTTCAGAACACAGAAAGTAAATTTGAATTACATAATCAATCATGTGGGTCTTTTTATTACATCATCCCCAAATAATATATGCCTAAAGTCTGACAGTCAATATGTACAGGCTAAATCCTATGGATTTTAAGTGTTTTCTGACTAAAGAAAAAGAAGTAAAATATGCAAATGAGTATTAATGAATTTCCTGTAAAATTAACTGAAGTGAGACCATCTAGACACATGACCTGAAAAAAGTAAGGTAAAATTGACCACTGTGTCATATCCTTAAACCATGATTCTGACTATGGCATTTTCACCTGACTGTTAGATGCAACTCACTCTACACAGTGCCTCCATAACAAAGTAGAGATTGTCCAATTAAGGTTTCTAGTTATATTGGCTTCTAAATTACACTTCAAAAAAGGCAGGTCCTAGTACTATGTTCTTCTACAAACTCTCCAGGCATGGCATCTAGAAGCCCAAATCAGACAGAATAAACCAGTTGGTTCACACATTTTTATCTATTCTCCATTACAGAGAATGAAAAAAACAAAAATCTAACTTATTTAAGTAATGGTACCTATGTAAACTGAAGACACTAAAATATAAAATATAAAATGCTGGAAATACCAATGTGTTCTACATATTTGTTATCGTATTAGATTTCCTTTCATCTGTCCATAGTGTTTTATCTAAGTAAACTTATCTTTAATCACAATAAATTTTCAAATCTTTCTAATCAAATCTTAAAATCTACAGATTCATTTTCATGTGTAATATTGAACTTTTTTTTGCAATCTCTTACATTTTTAGCATATTAGTTATCTGAAGATGAAACATTCCCAGAATGAATACTGTGTGTGTTACTGATCTAGTAAAGTATATTAAAATATTCAGACTCATAAAATAAAATCCAAGAAATAAACTCTATACATAAGTATATAAGTAAGCTTCTTTTGTTTCTATTCTGCTTTGGGCATGTCAAATGATCAGATCAGTAAGAAAATCTTTAAAAGATTCAAATTGTTTTAGCAAAACAAATTTCTATCTTTATTGATTCTTTTCTTCCAACATGCTTCCAATTTCAAAACATATGTTCATAAATATTTAGCCTCTTTCAACTGATAAACTGTAATAGAATATTGTTATCTTTTGTCTGTGACTAACCAGCAAGGAGATATTTGTGAACTGGGCATAAATATAAAGTGACTACAGTTTTCATGCCAATTTGATATAAAACAAAATGAAATACTGGCAATTTTTCAATGAACCAGGACATGCACAATGAATCAAGTTAAATTATTTAAATACTCTCCCTAATATATGTCCCTCCATCCTGACAAAATCTTTTTTCTCCAAGCTTTCAGCTTTAATTATCCAGATAACCTAACCCTGGTTGTATTCATTTGACCTCAAGAATCCCTGTCTTTTGTATATGTCACGAAAATAAGCCTCATAAACTACACTTAAGAAGGTATAATCACCCTCATTTTGTAATAGGAAAGAAAAGCACCAGAGGTTAAGTAACTTACATGAGATTACTCAAAATTCTAAGAGTTGAGACACCTAACATAAATCCTTTTACTATCATACTTCTCTGATCTTTTTTATATACATATATATATGAATATATCATTTATACAGGCATATAAATCTATACAGGGTATAGTCATAGCCCATGAAAGCTGAAAGGTACGTATCTCATGTAAGGAAATGAAATCAAGGTAATCAATAGATCCTTAGGAGCAAAAGTTTGCCTCTTGGCTATCACACACTTTCAAAAAGTTTTCTATTTAGTAGTCTTATCAAGCACAGACATTATATGTCATCCCCTCAAACCCAGTGGAACTAGCTGGTGAATATGGACTTAGAATCCAAAATGTGATTAAGAATTTCTGGTTTTTTTAAATCCTTGGAATGTAACTATCCATATACATCTGAAAAGCATTACCTCCAATGCCCTAAAATAATGGTATTTAATTAAAATTCTACAGTAGCTCTCAAAATCTTATGTTCAGAAGTACCTGGAATAGCAAATCCAGGCAATCTACTATTTTGAGAAAAAGATTCTGAGAATCCAACAAACAATACAAAAAGTGATTGCAGAAACTGCTCTGAAAAGGGTTTGACAAACCTTTTCAAATGACAAATCTGTCATTGACAATGACAAATGAACAAATCTGTCAAAGAAACAGTTCTGATCACTAGGTCATCACTCTGGTTTTAGTCAAAGTTTAACACTACAGGTTTATAAGAAATGAGGTGCCCTCTTCCCCTTAAGTAAAATTAGCAAATCTAAAGAACCATGAATCAATTCCCAAGCATAGATAGCAACGACCTTTTTTTTTTTAATGGGGGGGTGGATATTTCTACTATAGTCACAAACTACTTTGCTAATTATATAGTAAATGTTTAGTGAGTGTGTAAGGGGCATGGTGCTAAGCACTACTGGTGATCAACTCTGACATTATTTTATATAAATATCATAGGAGATGTCTAAAAGAACAGGTGATCAAAGGGGATATATGTTGGAGTGGAAGGGTAAGGAAGGCAGGAAAAATTCAATGAGAAAGTGTTATCAGACATAAGCTTGGAAAACTATAGTAAACAATAACTTATTGTATATTTCAAAATAGCTAGAAGAATTGGAATGCTCCCAACACAAGGAAAGATGAAAGTATAAGGTGATAGATATCTCAGTTACCCCGATTTGATCACTAGGGATTGTATACATGTATCAAAATATCACATATACCCCCAAAATATATATAACTATTATATATCAATTTTAAAAAGGAAATGGACTTGGAAGATTGGTAGGACACTCACACAGATGGAATGAGGTAAGTACTTTACAAACAAAGGGAATAACAAACTCAGTAATTAGAAAACTGACTATATTTTTAAAACAAATATCCTACTTTTGCTAAAAAGTAGGTCACAATTTGGCCTTCACTGATTTTCTCAACACCAGTCTCCATTGCAAGAAATCCATTTCTAAACTCTTTCACAGGCTATCACTATTTTCCATGCATAGAAATGATGGTTACTTGTTTTAAATATCATTATAAATAAAGACCTAGTTTTGTATCTGAAACGTACTCAATAAATAATATCTCCATCCCATCTCCCAGGGTCTACCACACTGCCTTGAATCTTGATAGTTCAAAGCACGTCAGTAGATGACTTAGAGGCAGTCATAAGATTTACTTCCTCAAGACCTCTCCTTTTAGACAACTATAAAATTTGCCTGGGAAGACAAAGCAAAATCTCTGAGTAACAGACTTAATCAAAGTTGACTTATTTCAGCAAATATTACCTTACCCCATTTTACTGCCCAAGAACCTGAACTCATTCATTCACTGATAAACATTTCCACAATTTCTACAGAGCCTGAATGGCACAAGCTAGGAAATCTCCGTGTGAAAATATAAAGCATGTATTTACAGGAAGAAATTTCAGAAAGTCTTTGTTTACATTCTAATTGATGTGCCAACAATCTTTGAGGAGAGATTTAGAAAGCTCAGCTTTAATAATGACAGAAAGCTATACCCCTCTGGGGAGATAGTTAACAGCCTATAGTTTGTCCCAGAGAGATGAAAACAGATGTCTACATAATATAAATAAAAATGCTTATGAAATTATTTTAATCAGCAGTTTACTCAGTTTTAGTAACCTTGAAACTACTTCTGAAATTTTAAGAAAACATATGAAGAATTAATACTAAATAGTATATGTTCTACCCAAAATAACTAAATAGTCCATGAATGATGAAATGAGATCTATGAATTCCAGACTATATTTTAGCTTACCTAGAAACATGGTAACTAATACTTGAAAGTTATGAGATATATATTTTTAATGAGAAAATTCGCAGATATTTAAACACGATTTTAAACCAAAGTTTGTCAGGAATATTCACCTAAAGAAATGATCACAATCTTCTAAACCAGCAATTGGCAAACTTTTTTTTTTTTTTTTTTTTTTTTTGAGGGAGTCTCACTCTGTCACCCAGGCTGGAGGGCAGTGGTGCGATCTCGGCTGACTGCAACCTCCGCCTTCCAGGTTCAAGTGATTCCCCTGCCTCAGTCTCCTGAGTAGCTGGGATTACAGGTGCCTGCCACCACACCTGGCTAATTTTTTGTATTTTTAGTAGAGACAGGTTTTCATTATGTTGGTCAGGCTTGTCTCAAACTCCTGACTTCAGGTGATCGGCCCGCCTCAGTCTCCCAAAGTGCTGGGAAGGCAGACAACTACTTGGCTCTGCCTTTATAGTAGGAAAGCAGCCATAGATAATACTTACAGGCATAAGCATGGCTGTATTCAATATATCTTTATTTACAAAAGCAAACACAGGTCTAGCTTTGGCCTAGGGGCCATAGTTTGCCAAACTCTGTCCTAAATTATTCAATTAAAATCATGATCTTTTAATTGATAGGGTTGACTTATTCCTAGACAAGTTCATAATCTTTATTCTCCCACTCAAGTCTAAGAAGTGGTTGTTTACTGCTGCAGAATACAAAAGGAAAACTCATTTGAAGCTCAGGTTAAATTCTCTAGAGCCTAGCAAAATTGACTTTAGTGCTATTATGATTTCTGAGTGACAGACCAAGTGACTAAGAATTGGAGAAATATATTCTGACTGAGAAGAGAGAAGTGGGAGAAATGATATTTAGATATTTAATCATTAAATCTCTTTCCTTTTCTTTTTTTTTTTTTTTCCTAACCCTCATTAAGAATTATAAAATTCTGAGTTAGCACTACATATCAGACACAAAACCGGGCCCTTCATATATATTTCATGTGATGTACAAAACCGTATGTGCCAGAAATTATTCCAATTTTCAGGTAAGGAAATTAAGGATCAAAAAAGAAACTTCGGCATTAAGGTCACAAAGATGCAAAAATCATACCAAGTGCTCTTTCCATTAACTAACATTGTTTTCTAAAAATTCAACGATTTTTTTTCTCATTCCCTTGTCTATTTCAAAATAGGCTCCAAATTTCATTATCAAGATGAATTGTAAAAGATCATTTGTAAGACATATAGAAATTATAATTTAATTGTACAAAAATCAAGATTTTAATGGAAATTAGGTTTCCCACACTTGCCAGCCACAAAACACTTATTTATCGATCCCAAATATGGGTGCTTTTCAATTCGGAGAAACGGTTCAGCCTAGGCCAAAAAAAAAAGTTGCTGATTAAGTTGAGAGTTGAAACCTTTCCATATGCATACTGTAGCTTTAAGAGCGCATTTAGATAAACTCCTTTCTAAAGTATGCACAAATCAGTTTCTTCCGCTTCTGAAAGAGAGTAGCAGGAAGCAGTTTCAAATTATCAATGAATCATACCATTCCACATATGGCAGAAGTACAGATACCACTTGCCAGGGATAAAGATGCACATAAAGGATAGCAATTCCAATCTTGTATCTACTAGGGAGTAGAAGATGCATCGTAAAGATATCAACGCCATATCTTACTGAGGTTTAGGCAACTGTCTTATCACTTACACATACTCTCATCACAGGCACCCCTTCAAGGCAAACTGATCTCTGGCTTTGTCCATTTGTTTACTCTAAGTCTGTTGTGCTATTGATCTCTGGCAATGGCTATAAATCGCCACTGTTTTTTCTTTTAACCTTCTTCCCTCTCCCTACTCCCATTTTATTTTCATCTCTTGGTGATCATTACTGTCTGTCCTGCGACTTCCGGATTTTAAAAATATTAGTCTTTGCATAAGACATATGCCAACTAGTAGAGTTTACGTTTTCTTTCTGCAAAATGAAGACACACAGTAACTGTGCATAACGTATTCCTCAAATTTTCAGCTCTTCTCTGATTTTGTTGTTGGCCTAAAGGGGTCTGTTTCTCTTCATTATGAACAACTTTTTATAGCTTACAGAAAGATGGGAAAGATGGGCAACGGTGTATTTTGGCAGAATTAATTTCCGCTTAGACTTCAGTGATCCTAACTTATTTTTTAGTATATGCTAATTTATAAAAGATTATTTCCTAATTTTTAAAAAAATAAAATAAGACTGTTTGCCTGCTTTGAAATTCTAGTGATCTACGCAGAATCAATATTGTATATAACATATTGATTTTTTGATCTTGCATTCTGGTCTTTCAAGAGAAGCAGTTTTATGCAGATAAAGACAATAAAGTAGATGAAGACATTTAGGGGGATTCTGAAGAGACTTTTAATTATTTTTAAGAACACTAGAGGCTAACAGAACCAACTTATTTTACTTTAGGGCTAAACATTTTCCTTTTCCTTTATTATACAAATATATAACATTAACACCAAAGTCATGTTTATGAGCTATGATTAGCATCATCCTTGGCTCACAGATCCAGTGAAGAAAGGGAAAGAATTCTCAGAGTAACTGCGAATAAGAAGAAAAATAGTATTAAGGAGGATGTTACATATCTGGATGAAACGGACTAAGCTCCAATTAACTTAGCTGTAGTAAAAAAAAAAAAAAAAGAAAAGAAAAGAAAAGAAAAGAAAAGAAAAGAAAAGAAAAGAAAAGAAAAGAAAAGAAAAGGGAGACCCTACATTATACTTGATCCTCCTAAATGGGAAAAAAAAAAATGAGAGATGGTTATATGACATTGGCAAATTATCTAACTTCTCTGAGACTCCAATTCTTCGTATGTCAAATGTGAATAATAACAGCAGCCTCCTCAAGATGTTATAAAAGGATTAGTTACTGCCTGAAAGTTACTTAGCCTAGAGCATGATATATTATAAAGGTTTAATTAATATTAGCCATCATGATTATTATGGTTCAAATTCTTTTCCATAGAAATACTGCTAAATCAGAACCTTCATCTATTCATGACTCAACAAATATTAACTGAGCCGTTATTATGTCCTAGGGGCTATACCAAGTGCTGGTGGTGGAAGTGAACGACATAAAACCTCCTACTTGTGGAGCATGCAATCAGTGATTAGCACAGGTCAAGATAAGGAATGAAGAAAAGAGATAGTGTGTCTAAGTTTCTATAAGTTTGGGTCATAACATTATACAACCTCCTGGGACGTGTGTGTGTGTGTATATACATACATATATATACACACACATATATATATACATACATATATACACACACATATACACATACATATATACACACACACACACACACATATATATACATATATATACACAATCTTGTCCCTGTCATAACATTATACAATCTTCTGGGACGGGACACATGGTATCCTCCCAGTCAATGTTTACCTAAGTCACTAAGAGCTAAGTACATAGTGTATGTTCAACAAATATGTATTTGTTACATAAACTGTTCAATGATATGATAATTTGTATGCTTAGTCTGTTTTGCTGACTAAAGTACTTTATATATCGTCCACTGGAATACTGAGCAACACATTATTATTATCAAAATCTTGCCTCTATGAAAAATCTATATTAGATTAATATTTATTTTCTTTAATTGAAACATACAGAAGAAAGAAAATAAAAAGGGGTAACCTGAATGCTTCTGCTAAGAAGCAAATTCCTCCAGTTCAGTGTTACTCTGCTTCATTTATTCAGCAAGTATTGTACACTCCCTTTCTACCAGCACTGCTGTAAGTGCTGCCATAATAATATCTATCAACAATATAAGTATCTGTCAATGTAAACAATAATGCTTTTAAGTTTAGAAAGTGTCTTGACATACTCATTTAATTCCCAAAACAACACTGTGAAAAAGTATTATTATCACTTTTCCTAGATGAGGAAATAGAGGCTGGGAAGACATTTACACAAAGTCATACAACTAGTAAGCACCAGAGCTGAGTCTCAAACCCAGATCTTCTTGTTCCAAATCCATCATCCTTCTCAGTGCCTCCACTGGGATTCATCTTTATCGCACAGTAATGAATTCCTGGCTGAGCATCTCTATACCAGTAAACAAATAATACTAACACATTTGCTTATAAAAATTCATCTCTCTTCCACAATTTGGGGGAAAAAAAAACACCATTTATCTCTCCCTTTAAAAACACAGGAATAGTGTATCCACATCATGATACTTGTCTAAGATTATATAAGAAAATACTGCAAGAACTCTTTCAATCCCCAGAACTACATACAACATGGCACATTTCAGTTTCCATCCCCAAAAAAAGAACTTAGAGGAGAACCAACTGATTGTATGGCTGATAGTTTATGCTTTTGAAAGTAGTTTTACTGCTTGTTCACATGGTTTGACGAAATTTACAGATTAGTTTAAAAGTTGGCTTGCCCAAGAAAGAAGAGAGCCAGGACCATTTCTGATCTTTTCAACAGCATAATCTAATTCAATTTGAAACAGGACCAGTCAAAGAAAATTTTTAAATAAATCACATTAAGGAAGATGACAGAGAAAAAAGACAAGAGCTAGCAACGAAAACATGAAATGATTAACACTGGTAAATTAGGAACACTTTTCTCCTAGTAATAGCAGTGCCACAGTCAACATATTCATACTAAGAAAAAAAACCTGTTGAAAGCACCAGGTATGTCTGAATGGCAAAAAACTAACAGTAATTGTCTAAAATCTCTGAAATACTTACCAGTTATGACCTTCTACTCCAGCAGTCCCCAACCTTTTTGGTATAAGGGACCAGTTTCATGGAAGACAATTTTCCACAAAAAATTCAGGGGCAGGTGATAGTTTCAGGTCTCATAAGGAACATGCAACCTAGATCCCTCCACATGCACAGTTCACAACAGGGTTCATGCACCTTTAAAAATTGAATGCAGCCACTGATCTGACAGGAGAAGGAGCTCAGGCGGTAATGCTTGCTCACTCACTGTTCACCTCCTGCTCTCCAGCCCAGTACCTAACAGGCCATGGACTGGTACCAGTCCACGGCCCAGGGTCTGGGGGACCCCGTTCTACTCTACCAGAGGACCCCAGTGATAAAGAAAATTATGGTGAATACGTTGTCAGCCCAGCTCCCCTCAAGATGGAAAACTGATGGTATCTGGGAAGGGAACTAATATTTCACAAGTACGTACCTGTACCAAGTCCCACATTAAACATTTCACATTCAAGACCTCCATTAGTCTTTCCCATGCCCTATCTTAATATAGAATACTATCTTCATTCTACAGAGGAAAAAACTGGATCTCCCATAAACCAGTAAACTCGCCCTAAGTAAATGCCTATAGAATACCACAGAGAAGATGCTTTCAAACATCAACTCCAAAACCTATATTCTTTTCAATCTACCACAATGCTGATTACATAAAGGTTCTCACCCCTGATTTCTAATTAGGAGAATTATCTCCAGAGACTTGGAAAACATTTATTCTGTAAGAAACTACACCTGTGTAATTGGGTCATGACAAGTTTCTGAAATTTAAGTTGCAAAGAACTGAGGAGTTACCTGTATGTTGATGGCTATGGCCATCAGGAGAGCTATGTTATGATCCAAATATACTAGGGAAAAAAATTATTGCAACGCTGAAGAAGTCTGTAAAAGACAGGCCAAGACTTTAAAATTAAGACACTGGATATTGATTCTCAAGTTTCAAGTTCAGTTCAAATTTATTTTTAACTACCGTGTGCTTAGTGCTGAGGATACGACAATGAATAAATGACAATCTGTGTCCCCGAGGAACTTCTAGTGAAGGGAACAGCCTCATACTTTCAATAAAATATGGTTCATTACATGCTAGCAGGATTCGCAGGGAGCTTTGGGAGCTCAGGAGAGGGAGAGCTTGGAGGACAAGAAAAGGCTCTGGGCAGCACTTCTTCTAGGAACCTATCCCACAACACTCACACATGTACACAAAATATATCAAGATGCAGCACTATTCATAGAAGCAAAAACATAGGAAAAATATAATATCCATCAATAAAGAAAGATTAAATACTAAGTGAGGGTATATTTATACTAAGGAGCTATTAAAATGCTAATACAAGGACATGGAATGGTCTTATATGGCTGTCAACTGTCATACTATCAATTGAAAAAAGCCAGAAGGATAAAACAAAAAAAAAGCACTCCTATGTTTACTTTAATACGTGTAAATTTATTCAGAATATCGCAAGTATATATAAGAGCTAAAGAGTCCTTTAACAACTGAAGAAATTACTTGCCCAAAGTCAAGGAAGCAATTAATTACCAGGTCATTTACTACACAAAACGTATTACAGAATTAATGTTTTACCATTTGGTAAAATTTCCCACCAGTATGTTTAGAATTCTTAATTATTTAAGTTGTTAGATCACTTTTGGAGGGAAAAAATATATACACAAACACATACACACACACACACACACACACCCCTACACAGTCTCCCCGTACTTAGTGAAAGGTTTTATTAATACACTGTTTAAACAACTTTAACATTATTTGAAGGCAAAGTACCTTAAAAGGTTCTTTCATGCAATCTTTGCTCAGGTTTTCCTGTTTACCATACTCAAGTACCTTTAGAATAAGGAATACAGAACATGACATAAGACAGTAAATGGTAAGATGAAAACAGAGATGTCCTTTTTCCCTGGACCTTCAGCACTGCTAAAGAGCAAAGAATACTACTGGCAGAAGCCTGATTTGATGTTAAAAGCTTTCCTGGGCAAAACAGAAACAAGAACTAGAATTATTGTTTAGATATAGAATTAAAGAAGACTGATTTTAGGAGCTAAGACAGATCTTAGATCATCTAATAGAACCTTTTCAATTCAGAGAAGAGGAAACTGGTGCTCATAAAAAGATCACCCATAACAAATGATTACCACTAAGAAAACACAGACAGAAAAGTCTAAAAGTATCCAAACTCCAAGTCCATTGTCTTCTCTGGTACCCAGACATCAACACTTAAACCTAGTTATTGAGGAAAATTACTTTAATTCAGGCTTGATTACCCAAATGGGCTTTCTCTAGGGGATGAAATTACTGCTCAAATCTTCTTTTACAAATGTAAACATAGCCTAAAATATTTACTTTACTATCAATTATTTAAACAAAACAATGCTTATAATGTTCTTATATTTTATGGCAATATAGTTATCATGAGACAGAAAATATAGCATGTTATAATCCAGGTTGATTCAGGAGATTAAAAGAAAATTTAAAATCCACAATCTCTGGTTTCCAGAATGAAATGGCAAAAATGGTCTACTTAGTGCAATCAACAAGTTTTACTCAAAGGTCAAAATACTTTATCCTGGCAATACTTTTGTTAATTGAAACCACTTTATCATAACCCTATATTTATTATTATAAAATTTTAGATTTCTGGGATAATCATTGAGAGGAGAAAGGCAATAAGAACTGAACTTATGAAATGGAATTCAAAAGAATAATTCTGTTTTTAAAACTGTACAACAATAATTTTTATCAAACTGTCAAACTGTTTTTCAGAAGTCACAGAATGTTAAATAATATCACATTTAAAACAAGGCAAGAAAAGAACTTTTTCAAAAATGTATTCATGTGGTCTTTCAGGGGCCTTGCATACGTTAAGCTTTGTGATTTTTTAAGAAGGTGGCATGGTATAAAGTTTCCCAAACATATTCAACCACAGAACCATTTTTTTTCACAATGCTCCCTAGTATCTACTAAAACTTACCTTTGGCATAGGCCACCACATGTTGTCATTATTTGGCGCTAGACTGTACAAAGTCCTTGGTTCACTGGTTTTATATGAAGGGTTATGAAAAGGAATAATATTTAAGTAGTAGCTTAGCCCTGCAATCTTCTTTTCACACTTTGGCAGAGAGATGAGAAGGAACTGAAGGTGACCAATTTCAGGAAGTGAAAATGACTCTCCATAGACAATGTATGAAAACGCATGGCCGGGCGCGGTGGCTCAAGCCTGTAATCCCAGCACTTTGGGAGGCCGAGACAGGCGGATCACGAGGTCAGGAAATCGAGACCATCCTGGCTAACACGGTGAAACCCCGTCTCTACTAAAAAAAAAAAAAACACACACAAAAATAGCCGGGCGACGTGGTGGGCGCCTGTAGTCCCAGCTACTCGGGAGGCTGAGGCAGGAGAATGGCGTGAACCCGGCAGGTGGAGCTTGCAGTGAGCTGAGATCCGGCCACTGCACTCCAGCCTGGGCGACAGAGCGAGACTCCGTCTCAAAAAAAAAAAAAAGAAAATGCAATGCACATTATTCATGAACATAAAATTTGTATGTCTTAAAGTTCAAACCATTGCACCAATTATTCTCACACTTTATTACATAATATTCTCTTAGAATTGTTGTCCATCAAAAAATTATAAGCTGCGTGCAGTGGAACACAACTGTAGTCCAAGCTACTAGGAAGGCTTGGTGCAGTAGGATCACTTGAGCCCAGGAATCTGAAGCTTCAGTGAACTATGACTGCACCTGTGAATAATCACTGTCCTCCAGCCTGGGCAACACATCTCTTAAAATATATATGTGTTTGTGTGTATGTATATATACACATACATGTAAATGTACATATACATACACATTTGATGAAAACTTTTAACATCAAATATATACACACCTAATATATATGTGTCTATATATACACACATATATACATATATACATATGTACACACACATATATACACATATATATAGTTCCAGAAACAAGTATATATTTTTAAAACATAACATAGATAACAAAAGGGCAAAAAATGATAAATAAAAGCTCAGATAATAGCCTAAACAGAACACAAAGGTACTGTGAATTTCTGTCTATACTTGTTTTGACATATTTTTTAAACTACACTGAATCTGATCTGAATTCAAAGACCAGATCTTTGTGACAAAAAAAAATTTTTCTACAAACATGAGGGGTAATACTTGGGTGATAAAACTCAGGATAGATTTCAACAATAAAGGTTGAGAAGCTCTCAAATTCATACCACATGTTAGAGATCTTGAAAGGTCACATTAAAGGAGATGAAACAAAGGACAAAATGTTCAAAGCAAGGGTTTGATGTCTAAATTATTACGGGTGTGCTGTTGTGACTCAATTACTTTCTGAACTGTCAGTGTGAGTCTGATAGAGGGAAGATACATTAATTGACCCCTGATCTAGTGCTCTCCTATGCTCATATGCATTTTATACAGTAAAGGCCAAAATATTGCCCAAACAAGATTCTACATTCAAATTATTCCTGGGTCACCTCTTACATTATCCTCATTTTGTGGATTTAAGACTCTGCCTCTGGTTCCTCGTCTGCTAATTATGAACTATTTCACAAAAGTTTTCAAAGACTAGTCAATAAAATAACATTAACAAAGAAAAACTAAAAATGTTAAAGTTTTATTTGTACCAAATTGGGAACATACATCTTTATTTACTTTGATCACATTATTCAATGGCAGTCTGCTCTAAATTCAATTAAAAGCATTCAAGGGATTTTCCAAATGGGATAAAAATAGAGAAAGAAGACAGCTTATCATGAAGGGCCTATTCTAAAACCTGACTCTTACATCAGTAAACACATAGGCTCAGGCCAGACTACCTAGGCTGCATGCTGGGTCTGTTCATAAACTGTGGGCTCCATGCTTAAGTTCTTGGTGCCTGGGTTTCCACTGCTAAAAAGTGATCGGCTATTGTAAGGACTAAGTTAATTAGCATAAATAAAGCCCTTTACTTGGTGTCTGTTATGGTGAATGTTAGCTATTTTTATCATCATCATCAAAATGATAATGTCCCATGTAAAAACTTGTTCTTTTGGAACAAAACAAAAGCTTTATTTTTTCTGAGGTAAAAAGATGCCACTCATCCTTAGAACAAGAAGCATGTAATTGAGTATACCTCCTTTTCACAGTGTTAATCACACTGGAGCTGTGTCTCCAATACAGTTGAGAGAGGGAGGAGAATGCCTCCCACTTCACATTCTATTCTGATCTCTCTGCCTGTCTACCTAAATTCACTCATGACTTAAGAAGCACTTTGATACTTTACATGTTTCAGCAGCATTTCTGCAAATAGTTCAGAATATGTTAATTCCACCTTGGTTGTATTTCTGACTTTCCAGAGAAGTAGCAGGCCTTATTTAAAAACTGAACCATAATACATTTCTCTCTCTTAATCTCTTCGTAAATTTGCACATTTCAAGTGGAATCATGGCAAACTACATTCCCAAAGAATTTCTTTCAGCTTTGTAGTTAAATAATGTAACTGTTCTTAATAATTACAGCACTGAAATTTTCCTACATGACAGGACACTAAATATGCTATATATATACACATACATGTATATATACACACACACATATACACATATACACACACATAGTGTATGTACATATATAAATGCATATATATGCAAAGAGATGTGTGTATGCCTAAATTGTCAAAATCTATATCTGTGTGTTTATTTATAGACAAAGTTAATTCATTCCTGACTTTTTATCATACAGCCACATCGTTAGTCACATTGTGCTGGTTCACTCTGTCCCACAGATATTCACTGCACTCCCAACCATCTGTCTCACAGGTATGTGATACCAGTCACAAGGGAGAACACATAGTGGAATGAAGATGGGTTAAACCCCTATTACCTCTCCTAACCAAAAAAAAAAAAAAAGAATGCTTCAGGTAGATTGGAATGTCCAGCTCCATCTTTGTAAATGAAGACAGGCATGTGAAAAAGATGTATCATACTTATTATTGGTAGAGCAGGTGGTTTATTTAATTCATGAACTGTCGTGATGTTGAGTTCACCACCCCTTTCCTTTCTCCACCACTCCTACATATAATTTCAAGGTCAAATGCCATGAATAATGAATTGTCTCAATTTTAAGATAGGTAAAAATTTAACTTCCAGAATTAGCTCTACTACGAGGGTCTCCAAAACTCTGCCTCAATTCTAACAAACTTAGCAAACACTGAATACATATCTCAAAATAACATTCACAAAAACAAGGTGTCTGACTATTTATGTAGCATATTAAGAAGAACTCAATAATAAATGCTTGAAATGTCTTATCTAGATAGATCATCTAAACCAGCACTTATTTTTTAGAGAATTCAAACATGGAGCTGGCACCAATTCAATCTTTCTGACACAATTTACAAAATCATAAAGCAAAATATAATGACACAAAAGCCTTTCGGTTGGCAAGTACTCATCTGTTTTGAAAAATCATCATCATCATAATCCATTTTTTCTAAGAAGGGCAATACTAAGTTGATGGATTTCTGACCACCCCTAAGGGGGAAAGGCTCAATCAAAACCATGTGCCAATTTATCTATATAACAGCAGAGAAAACTAAACTTGTTTTTAAAACTGTCTGATGACTCCTCCACCACCTACCTACTTCAAGTGAAGCTAATGCCCAGAGCCAGGTCACTGAAGACTCAGCAGCAAAATTCACTGAAGAAGAAATAGCCATGGAAACCGCCACTCCCCTGCATATACCATCCAAACACTCTGAGACACACATAGAATGGTATTTTAAGAATCCACAGTCAGCCGGGCACAGTGGCTCACGCCTATAATCCCAGCACTTTGGGAGGCCAAGTCTGGCAGATCACCTGAGGTCGGGAGTTCAAGACCAGCCTGACCAACATGGAGAAACCCTGTCTCTACTAAAAACGCAAAATTAGCCGGATGTGGCGGCACATGTTTGTAATCCCAGCTACTCAGGAGGCTGAGGCAGGAGAATCTCTTAAACCCAGGAGGCGGAGGCCGCGGTGAGCCGAGGTTGCACCATTGCACTCCAACCTAGGCTACAAGAGTGAAACTCCTCAAAAAATCCATAGTCAGTCTATTTCATGCAGAAAAAAATCCCTAAAGGGAGGATTTGCATTATTATCATGCTGATTACTATATCTACTAGTTGCATAAACATACACTGTATGTTCTCCTTATTCATTTGCATGACTAATTATCACTGTACAACACTGGGCCAACAGGAAATTTTAATTTACAATGACCTGTCAAGCCTATTACTTGAAATCAACTGAGTCAATTGGGTCAATAGTGTTCCTGTAACTTAGGAGTTACAGGAACACTATATGAAGTTCACCTGCCTTCAGAAAAGAACATAAAACTTCTTACTGGTGAGCACTTATTTTTTCAGTGTAAATTAATATTGAAAGAGAAATTACTTCATTCTACTGCTGATGAAGAATAATATTCAAGTATGTTTCTCTGAAGACTTTAAGATTATTATAGACCCAGTACTTCAGAGGGCAAAACAACAGCTGGAAAAATCTGCAAATGAAAAAAAGAAAAACTCCCAGCTGACCATGCAAAATCATTCTACAGAAGGCAACATTAATCTTCATACCTATTTTATACGGATACACTAACAGTCTATCTTAACCTGCAAAACTGACAGCCAAGCCCAGCACTGGTTCTTTTAGGATCTGATCTCTGATTCCAAATCTGCCATAACCTTGTGCACAGCTCTAAGTTACTATTACACATTTTAAATGGTCCAGTAATGCTAACCTACTTTACCAGAAATAAATGCAAGTCTCTATCTTTATATCTCTGTAACTCCTTTCCCCTTCCTGATGCACAGTACTCTTTCCCCAGTCTCAATCCATAAATACCATTGGCTTTTCTCAGAGTTACTTACTTTACCTACCAACTCACCTCTATAAAAGTATAAAGAGTACTAAAAATACAAAAAATTAGGCAGGCGTGGTGGCGGATGCCTGTAGTCCCAGATACTCCAGAGGCCGAGTCAGGAAAATGGCGTGAACCCGGGAGGCGGGGCTTGCAGTGAGCTGAGATCGCGCCACTGCACTCCAGCCTGGGCAACAGAGCCAGACTCCGTCTCAAAAAAAAATAAAAAATAAAAAAGCATAAAGATAGGGCTGGGCATGGTGGCTGACGCCTGTAATCCCAGCACTTTGGGAGGCCGAAGCGAGCAAAATCACTTGAGGTCAGGAGTTGGCAACTGGCCTGACCAACATGGTGAAACCCCATCTCTACTAAAAATACAAAAATTAACCGGCCATTGTGGGGGGCACCTGTAATGCCAGCTAGTTGGGAGGCTGAGGAAGGAGAATCGCTTGAACCTGGGAGGCAGAGGTTGTAGTGAGCTCAGACTGCACCACTGTACTCCAGCTGGGGTGACAGACTGAGACTCCATCTCAAAAAAAGAAAGAAAGAAAAAGTTTAGCAACCTTTATCCTTCTTAAAATCTTTCCAATCTTTTTCTCCAAACTTTCTCTGAAGCACTATTTCTCAAACTCTATTTCTCCAAAATGTGGGGCTCCCCCATCATGCTGCCTCCCAACACTCTCACACTGTCTTACCCCTTATTCTCACCTTTCCTCTCCTCACAGTATCCCAATGACATAGATACCTGGATCTAACACTCAGATCCACAGCCTTGGCTCTAAGGCCCCCATGAGTTCATCCATCCTATTTTGCAACTATTGGATTAAAGACAATCAACTTCCTGTTTATGTCTAGTTAATTCCTACACTAGCTCTCATTTGCTGAGCATCTGTTATTAACCAAGCACTAGGCAAGATCCTTTGTGGGGAAGGTAGGAAAAATACATGGATAAATAAAAAATAGTCACATATGATTTTTGTACTTACAAGTTAATTTCACACAAAATAGCACCTCTTATTATCTTCTGCCTAATCCAGCTTACCCGTTTACCCTTTGCTTGTTTCAGCCTCCATTCTGACATTCCTCAGTCTCATCTGTGTTCACTGTGACTGCTGCATACCCACCCCACACTTAGCCTTTCAATCTATCTCCACTCACTATTAGAGTGGCCTTCTAATACACAAATCTAATAATGCCTTTCCATGCTCAAAATCCCCTCCAACAACTAATGTTTTCAGAAAAGTGTGCAAACTAAGTCTAGCACAAAGGAACCTTCTTAATCTGCCCTTGCCTTAACATGTACCAACAATATTAAACTTTGTGGTACATGCCTTACCATGTACCAACAATATTTTGCCTAAAAATAAATCATACTCTGAGATCTGCAAACGACAGCATTTTTTTCTCTCCTCTATGCCTTGCTGTTACGTTGCACACTTGTCCCTTTTTCTGCCAACACTTACTAAACCTTCGAAACTCAGATAGAGTTTGGTTTCTCCCAGAAGTTTCTGGGAACTTGACTCCAGAACCCAAGTGCCCTCTCTCTGCACTCACAGCATCCTGTGCACACCTCTATTGCAATGCTACTCTCACTACATTGTGACTTACATGTCCATCTCTCCCAAGCCAATTCAAGCTCCTGGAGAGGTGTATTCAAATATGTAATTCAAATAAGTGCCTAGCTTAAAGCAGACACTTTTACAAAAAGATGCTCTCTTAGAAGAAGCAATTCAGACTAAGAATGTGTCAGATATTTGAAAATGGCAATTAAAGTTAGAAATCATAAAAACTGATGTATATTTTAATAGGTCTACATTAATGTAAGACACCTAGAAGTATATTCATTCACCAATCTTTTGACATCAGGCTAACACCTTTACTTTGAGTTTAGGTCTGCAAATTAATGATCCGCAGTATCTGTCCTGCATAATTCATTGGCTATCATGGCCACTTTGGTTTCCTTTAAAGTGGGACAAAAACTTGAAGACACTCACAAAACAATCGGAGTGGCAAATCTTTTTAGATATTTGTTGAAAGAGTTTCTATCATCTATATCTCCCTCATCTAATTTAACAAGATCTTTAAGTGACATATTTTATCACATCTTCCCCAAAGAATTCAATTTACATTTTATAGCAAAAAAAAAAATCTTTTCACACTCATGTTTTATCAATTTACATAGTACTGAATACACACTTAGAAAGACAAATAAAGAGGGCAAAAACAGGTTTAGGAATGTACACAACCAACTCCTAATCAGTCTATGACTGTAGGTGGTGAGGTGAGTAGTGAGGGCATACTAAAGAACAGTCTGTGAGGTCATCAGTCAGCATGTTCTATCCAGCAAATGGAAGACATCAGTTAACCCAGCAAGCTGAATAAACAGAAGTTGGTTGAAAGCTTCTAGGATAAATGTTTACTGAAAGAACAGAGAGGAAAAAAATGGGGGACCAATGGATCTTCTCCACCCTTCCATAACAACCAACAAATAGGAGGGGCATATATAGCAAAGTGATGATGTTGTCTATCCCTTTAAATTATTCAACGACTTCCCATAGTTTGCATTTTATTTCCAACTCCTATGTATACAAGTCCCTCCTTGAACTACCACCTGCCTACATTCTTACACTACACACACACACGCACTTCATGTTCCTCCAACTGTTCTGGTTTACTCTTACCTCAAACGTGCTTTTCCCTCAGCTTAGGATTTTCCACTTCTCTACCTAATTAATTCTTATTCATCTTTAAAGCTTCAACTCAAGCATCACTTCCTCTAAGAAGCCCTCCCTAATGATTCCTCTCCTCCTGATAAAGGTAGACTCCCCTGCTTAGAAGCACCACTGCAAGCTGCTATATCAAAGGTGGCATGTGTACTGGCTTCCCTGAGTCAGTTCCAGATTATGTCTGTTGCCCCAGTGTAAGTATTCATAACATTCCCTTTCATTCTCAAAAAGTGTCCTAATTTTGACAATAAATTCCATGGTCACCCTAGACATTGCATGATCCAAAGAAGACTAAACAATGGTCTGTGCCCTTATTTGAAAGATAGTAATAATCATCAGAACGCCTAATTTCTCAACAGTTTGGACAATAAATTATATATGATCACCCTATGTATCTCTATCACAGCACTTATCATACTATCTTACAAATGTTTACTTCTCTTCTTCATAAGTCTATAGTCTCAAGGAGAAAAGGTTTGTCTTACTTATCTTAATATCTACACAGCAGAGCTCAAAGTCAACACATTTTAAACATATTCAATGTTTGTTGACTATTATCAATCAACTCAGAAGACAATGTTTCTCTAAATAGCTGTAGCATAACCACTTATTCATAAACACTGGAATAATAGGTGATTTATCAGGCTTGACTAATGCCTATATAGTAATTATAAAATGTTATAATCATATTAATCTCAAGCTGAAAAACAGCAGCAACAAAATCACATCTGACATAGTGGCTCAATTCATTCAAATAATATAATGAACCCTCATATGAAGTCATATATTCTTACCAACATCCTGCTAAAAGGTGCTTTTATTATATTCATTTTAGAAATGGAAAAACAATAATTTTTATAGTTATATTTTTAAATAAAGAGGATATTATCAAGGGCCCTGAAAGATTCTTTTACTTCAATGTCTACAATGCATTTTACAAAACACACTGCTTTTACATATTTGCAGAAACATACATAACTCCCCAAAAAAATTATTGTACATTTAAAAAGAAAATGCAGAAAACAGCTTAACCATTCTCTTCCTTAGGATGCCATCAAAAGGTATTTCTGCCTAGGAAAAACTTGTTTCTACATAAACATATTTGCATGAACAAGCAAAGCTATTTCATATTTCAGCTTAATAACAACTGTCAGACATTTTCCAGATAATGTAATTCATGGAGGGAACATACAGGCAAAAAATACGACTTCAAGGTCTTGGATTATTTGGTCCCATGCAATTTATTACTAATTACAAGTCACCAAGAAAATGAAAAACTGTTTTCTGGATAAACAAATTCATAGTCAGCAAAAGCTTTTGCTTAGAGAAAGAGACAAGGTGACTTACAAAAATAATTACAAAATTGTAACTTAGCTATGGAATTAAAACCAACCACATTTCTTTTTTTTTTTTCTTGTTTTTTGGGCAGACGGAGTCTTGCCTCTGTCACTCAGGCTGGCGGAGCTGCAGCTGGCCCATGATCTTGGCTCACTGGCAAGCTCCGCCTCCCGGGTTCAAGTGATTCTCCTGGCCTCAGCCTTTCCGGAGCCCTAGCTGGGCGACTTTACAGGCGGGGCCGCCACCCACACCACTTTTTTTTTTTTTTTTTTAGTGGAGACAGGGTTTCACTGTGCTTAGCCAGGGGGGATCGCGTCTCAATCTCCTGCAACCTCGTGATCCACCCACCTTGGCCTTCCCAAAGCTTCCTGGGGATTACAGGCATGAGCCATGGCGGCCTGGCCAAAACGAAGCACATCTCTAAAATCAATATTAAGGGGAATAGCGGGGACCGAAATGACCCCAAAAAAAGTAATTCCTCTCTAATCACTGAAAAAAAACAAAAGAAACCACATTTTAGTAAACAAGTCCAGAAATAAAAGGAAGGTAAAAAGACTAAATAGTAAAAAATTATTCAAATGTTTTAGTTAATTAAATTTTCGATAACTCTCATTTTTAGAGTACAGATACACTCACATACTCAAGTTACCAAAGGTGAGGCAAGTTACTGCAACCTCTAAATAAGTAGCTTTACAACTTTCTGATGGAATCTCAATTTTTAGATTTTCTTGCAACTAATTACAAGCTTCGATGATCTAAGTAGAAATAAAGTTAAGACAAAATGAGTACTCTCCCCCTTCAACTTCCATAGTTATATCTCACACAACCATACTTTAATGACTGCGGTTACTTATGAACTATCATTACCTTACAGGTCAATAGATTGAGATTTCCCAAATGAAAGAGAGCACAACAGCTTCAGCAAGCCAGAGCAGTGGCCGGGAAAGATTATAATCTGCAATGGAATCACTCAGCTTTCATTTATAACTGCTAACCTGAATGCTAGCAGTTATAAATTTATCTATAAATAAATCATACAAGCATTACACACATAAAAATGTTAGCCCGGCAGTGGCCCATGCCTGTAATCCCAGCACTTTGGGAGGCTGAGGTGGGAGGATCGCTTGAGCCCAGGAGTTCCAGACTAGCCTGAGAATCATAGTAAGACTCTGTCTCTATAAAAATGGAAAAAAATTAGCTGGGCGTGGCAGCACATGCCTGTAATCCTAGCTACTCAAGAGCCTAAGGCAGGAGAATCCCTTGAGCCCAGAGGTCGAGGCTGTAGTGAGCTGTGATCATGCCAGTGCACTCCAGCCTAGGCAAAAGAGTGAGACCTTGTCTCAAAATATAATAAAAATAGTAATATTATTATCATCCCAACTTGGACCTTCAGGTAGGGGGAGGGGGAGAAGAGGAAGGAGAAGGAGCAGAGATGATGAACATAAAAGGTTATTAACGCCAACTGTGTGCCTACAGTGTGCCAAGCGGTGTGACAATCCTGGAGACACAACCTTAAAACAAATTCCCTGCCCTCAAAGTTTAAACAAACTTTCTTAAGAAGATCAGATGTCTGCAGGATCTGAACACAGGTCTGTCTGATTCCAAACATATAATCCTCTGCTACAACATACTGCCCAACAGAGGGAATCCCTTCAGTAAATTTTCTAAGAATGAGAGGGAGAGAGGAACCAACTCCCCCACTAAGATATGTGGGGGGGGGAAACGAGTTTTCTCCCTGAAACAGCTTCAGAAGGGGCAATCAAAATAAGAAAGTGTGACTGTGATAGTTAATTTTATAAGTCAACTTGACTGGGCCATGGTGCCCAGGTATCTAATCAAACATTATTCTGGATGTTTCTGTGGGGGTGTTTTTAAATGTAATTTGAGGAAAGCTCATTTCTTTCCATAATGTGGATGGGCCTCATCCAAACAGTTGAAGGCCTGAATAGGACAATAGACTGACTCCCCCATAAAAAAAAATTTTTCCAGCAGAAGGCTTTTATACTTGAACTGCAATGTCAGCTCTTCCCTGGGTCTCTAGCCTGCCAGCCCACCCTGCAGCTTTTTGACCTGCCAGTCTCCATAATCCTGTGAGCCAACTCCTTACAATACATTTTTCTCTGTATAATATACACATCCTATTGGTTCTGTTTCTCTGGACAACTCTAATATGCCAGGTAAACATTAAATATAGGATATGGAAAAAGAATACCTTCCGAAATATTTCATATCAATATTCTGTTTATTTCAACCATATTCCAGCTACAGACTTTCAACCATCTGAGGGACAGGCTTCAAGGGTTCTAATGGATGAACTCTTAACAGTTCTCCTAGATTAAGGGTAAGAATTTCGTTCAGCAGGCCAAGCGCAGTGGCTCACTCCTGTGACCCCAGCACTTTGGGAGGCCGAGGTGGGCAGATCACTTGACGTCAGGAGTTTGAGACCAGCCTGGTCAACATGGTGAAACCCCATCTCTACTAAAAAAAGAAATTAAGCCAAGCATGGTGGTGCGTGCCTGTAATTCCAGCTACCCGGGAGGCTGAGGTGGGAGAATCGCTTGAACTTGGGAGATGGAAGTTGCTGTGAGCTGAGATCGCACCATGAGCACTCCAGCCTGGGCAACAGAGCAAGACTCTGTTTCAAAAAGAAAAAATAATAATGCAGTCAGAGTGAGACTCCATCTCAAAAAGTAATAAATAAATAAATAAAAATAAAGAATTGTATTAGGTAATAAGAGTCAAAACCCAGTAACTCAAACTAAAGCTCTTCTGATTGCTACATCTGCAAATGGGACAATCTCCTGAGGCAGCTCCAGGTCACTAATGGTCCTACTCATAGAACTCGTTATACAGAGAAGAAGCCAGCAAGATAAAAATTCCACAAGCATCATAATCTCCATGGAAAAACATAAGTCTCATCTCAAACTTGATTGGGTACACAATTAACTAAAAAAAGATATCACTGCCTCAAATCATTCACAAATTTATATAAATATGCAAAATCACAACCAGTAAAATTATTTTTTCTTGAACTCAATTGTCTTTTTCTAATGTAATCATTTTATAGAAAAGAGTCAAAATTTTACATGGTTTGTCTGTTAATGTTGCCTCTTTTTCTTTAGTTATTATAATTATATACAATCATCTATATATCCCTACTAGAAACCCAGTATACAATAAAATATTAACAGAATTTATCAACCATATTGTAGTAAGGTTTACGAATACTTAACAAAAAGTGATAATCCAAACACCAGATTATATTGTAAGGTAATTTAATTAGGACTTCACCAGAACTAATAAAATGCCAGAACTGCTTAAAACTCTAAGATCAGAGTAATCTGCTGATGTGATTAAACAAAAAGCAATAATTTAAACTTCCAATTTCAGAAAACTCTGCCACCCAACAAAAATACGTTTGTCATCATTTATATACTACAACATTATCTACCAAAGCTTTTCAAAGGTAGAAAATTATCCAATAGATGAGAGGAACTGACCCTTTGACTCTAACTAAAAATATACTACCATATAGTCTAACCATACATCAAATGAATCTCTTTTCAGATAATACGGTTTTTAAGAGGAACAACAGGAAACTACATATTGGCTGGTGTTTTAGGACAGGAAACATATTCAAATGGATTCTGTGGAGGCCTAGAACTCAAAATCCTATTTTTAACTGGGTGTGTACGTGAGTTTTTTCAAAGGATTATATGTAAGCAAGATAATGAACTTGACATCTCCACTCTGTCACCTTCACAGGGAGCAAGCCTCTTGAGGCTCAATAATCTATCAGAAAGACATCATGCCACATGGCAAAATGGTTAAGTTTCCTTTAAGTAAATGTTTATTATTTTTAGTAAGACTACTCATTAAAATATATTTCACTTCAACCCAGTGTTTAAAAGCATATTTTAAGTAACACATTAGAATATCACGTACACAATAGCTGAACTTAAGGAAAATATCTCAGGTCTATGCAAAAGTTATATAATCACAATTTAAAATGAATTGGAAGGTCTCCCTCCCCATAATACTTATAAGCTTAGCCACAAATGTGGGATCAATTTTACCAAGGTTTAAGAAATGTGCACTTAATGAATTCAACTGTCAAAAGTTCATCCATTTTCTTAAAGTAACACCTTCTCCAGTGTTATATAAATTTACACTTTTCAACCAAATTTCTTTTCTGTGACATGTCCTCCAAAAAAAAGTATATTAAAAGATTATTAGAATTTGGGGCAGCATTTTAAAGTGTTTTTGTTAACTTCCTTATCTTGTTATTGCTGATCATTCCAATTGTGTTCCACCACTATTTTTTAATGTAATTAAAGAAGTAATACATGATCACTGTAGAAAATTAAGTAAATTCAGAAAAGTATATATTTATTTAACATCACCACTATTCTCTCAATCCAGAAATTTATCAGTTAATATTTTGATGTACGTGTTTTTAATCTTTG
>NW_016813970.1:3007256-3021027 GCF_001698545.2 Rhinopithecus bieti
TCTTAAAAAAATAAAAAATAAAAAATAAAAAAAAATAAAAAATAAATAATTTTATACATGTCTATAGTATCAATTAACAATGAAAAGTGCAAATTTACGTCTTTCTCTTCCTTTACAAAACAATTCTGCAACTCAGTTTTACCCAAAACAAGTACTTAGTAAAAGAATCCATCAATATAACACTGACTCAAAAACAGGTATTTTCTTTTTTGAGACGGTGTCTCGCTCTGTCGCCCAGGCTGGAGTGCAGCGGCAGGATCTCCGTTCACTGCAAGCTCCGCCCCCCGGGTTCATGCCATTCTCCTGCCTCAGCCTCCCGAGTAGCTGGGACTACAGGCGCCTGCCATCATGCCCGGCTAAATTTTCTGTATTTTTAGTGGAGATGGGGTATCACTGTGTTCGCCAGGATGGTCTCGATCTCCTGACCTCATGATCCGCCCACCTCGGCCTCCCAAAGTGCCGGGATTACAGGCGTGAGCCACCGTGCCCGGCCTCAAAAACAGATCTTAAAAACTAACCAATAAACCTGATTTTCCCTCTCCTCTGTGGGCCCTTACCATGAAAAGAAAACTCTTCACAAGCCTGAAAAGGTACCTCTGACTGTGAGTACTATTTAAGATTCTTATAGTGAAGATCAGACAATTTTCTGATATGAATGTAGCCTCCATGAAGCTGTATACTTACGTATTTTTAAAAGAGGAGGAGTAAAAAGAAATTTTTGGAGGAGAAATCCGAGGTGGATAAAAGAGAAAAGTCCATCTTACTGTATAGCAACAGACTCAACACGCAAGTCACTCAGTTTCGTACGGTCATGCCAGTCCTAAGGCATCAAGACAGAAATACCAAAGACCTAATCTGGAAGCCTCTCACTGCTTATTCCTGGAAAGAAACTTTCATGGTCATGACTCTGTTCACCCTTTTGACCCTTGACAACCACTCTATGTCTGAATCTAGACCTACATATTTCAACTGGCATGGAAAACAACTTGGAAGATTAGCTTTCCCTGGCACAAAACTCATCCGACTTATAAAAGAGGGCAGGAGACTAACAGATCTGGGAGCAGTTTCATTTACCATTATCCATAAATACTTGGTGAATAGTTTTAACTCCACAAATACTTTTTAAAAATACCAATGAAATAATAGATTAAGTATAAGCAAAGAACAAAACTTTCCTCCTCCTAAAATATAAAATTTCCTGATATCTTCATACTCTATTTCGCTGTCTTCGTTGTAAGGATATGTGCATGAGAAAGAGTAAGTTAGGCTGAAAACTGGGAACTGTACAAAAAAAATTATCAATATTTCAATTATGTTGAACTGTGCTATGAAGCTATTTCCAGAGCAAAAGTGAGTGAAGCAATTAATATGTCAGCAACTATATTACAAAACATTTTTTTCTTTATTCTTAGTTTCCTCAGCAGGGTGTTTTAACATATAGTTAAACCCATACTTTCAAAAGTCAAGTTGCTCTAAAATCTACTCTATAAAATGTACTCTCGTGGACTTAATATTCTACTCATTTTAAGGTTTCTACTCTAATCTATAGAATTACTGTTCTCAAGAACAATTTAACATAAATTCTTCATTTTGATATTTCAACAAAAGATGTCCAAAATTTTCTCTTTGAAATCACAGCACAAATATTTATGATTATGGTGTAGTACAAATACGTTTAAGACACAGAGAATTACAGGATGGTAAAGCTGAGAAACAATCTTAGCGATAAATTACTATAATAATAAAAAGTGATAAATTAAGTAAGACAGCCTCAATTACAGGTAAGAAATTAAGGCCTCAAGAGGCACACTTGTCCAACCTGACAGAATATCAAGTACCTCTTGATGTTATCATTCTTATTACTACTTAATGATATTTAATAGTAATATAGACTATATAGTAATATGCTCCAACAGACAATACATGGGAAACTAAATAAATATCTGCCTCAAATCACTCATCTTACAGATGGTTACAGTACAGATAATAGCATGTAGGCATAAGAAATCTATATCGAAATATCAAAGGATGAGAAAAAATTTTAAAGTAGTGAAACTGTCCGTGAACAATTCCAATAAAAGTAAAAGAATAACAAAAGCAACAATATAAAGAAGTAGGATAGAAATAAGCATCAGATTATTAGAAAAGGAACGGGATTCCTTCATGCTAGTAAAAGACCAATGTAAAGATGAAACTCAGCATCAATGCCACTTGTACCTTTAAAGAAACCCTATGCAGGCAGGACATGGTGGCTCACACCAACAATGCCAGCATTTTGGGAGGCTGAGGCAAGAGGGTCACTTGAGCCCAGGAGTTCAAGACCAGCCTGGACAACACAGCAAGACCCTGAATCTTAAAAAAAAAAAAATTTTAATTAGCCAGGCACTGTGGCACACACCTGTAGTCCCAACTACTTGGGAGGCTGGGGCAGGAAAATCCCTTGTGCGCAGGAGTTCAAGGCTGCAGTGAGCTTTGATCATGCCACTGAATTCCAGCCGGGGCAACAGGGCAAGACCCTGTCTCTAAAAAGAAATAAAGAAACCCTATGCTGAGTCAAACACTCATGCTTCATATGTAGCAATTTTAGATTCCATTAAGAGAAGTGTGGTGTCCCATGCAAGGGAGTTGTTCAGCCATCCTCTTAGCCACATAAACCTATTCTTCCTCAGTTATACATTTCATCCCTTCTTGAATCCTACTGTCTCCTCAGCTTCATGTGTTCTTCCTCTCTATGAAATGCATAAAATGGCAGACAACATTTGTTGATCCCAGATAGCGCCACTTAATTTTTAGACCATGTCACCAACCAGAAGAAAATTCTTTTTGCCATTGCTCTCTAGACTTCACTGTAGTGTGCTATCCTCATGATATCTTAAATTTAATATATCCCAAGCCATACTCCTATATTCTTCTTCAATTATCCTATAGTCTTTTTTAAAAGCATTTGTAAGAAATGTCTGGAAGAAGTTAGTCTACAGAAAAAGCAAGTCAATTACTGCTTGCCAGAGGATGGAGAAGGAAGGGGAATTGGGAATGATTATTCACAGACACAGGGTTTCTTTCTAGGATGATGAAAATGTTCTAGAATCAGATAAAAGTGATAGTTGCACAACACTGTGAATATACTAAAAACCACTGAATTGTGCACTTCAAAGTGGTGAACTTCGTTACCTGAATTTTATCTTAATAAAAAATTGCAAATTAAAATTAAATAAAAAGAAGAGTGAGTGCACCACCTCCCTACACACACCAGCATGCCCCTCCTTCTAACTTTCCTTTCACCTTCCAAAGTAATAAACTCTCCATTGGTAGAATTATTCAAGCAGAAGCTGAAACATCATCTGTCAGGAGTATGCTACTGAAGGGCTTCCTGAAGTGACTGGGAAATGACGCTAGATTACCTTCAAGTATATTTCATCTCTACACGTCTACGTCACAAACTGAAGAGATTAGAATCAGGAGAAAACTGTAAAAGTGACCAGAAGAAAAACTATAAGGCATAACTTGAAAAGTTTTCTTCCTTTTCAAATCCATAGCTATAGAATATAATGAAGCAAAAGAACAAAAGAAAATAGGTCCAAATGAGGGCATAGAAAATTAAGAAAAATACCAGGTAAATTAGATAACAGCATAAAAAGCAACAAATTATAGCAATGTTTGTTTTGTTTATACAGAATTTATCCAATATCTAACTATATTCCTCTATAATAATTCCTAAACTTGTTTTCAAGTGGTAGAGAAGATGTTAGAAAAAAATCTAATGCAGATGAGATTTCAATCAAATTACTTCTGATGGGCATGTAACTGGGTTCACAAGGTAAACAACATATGGATAACGTAACACAAAGTGATTGTCCTCCAAATTTGGCATCTTATCTTTCAAGTACATGAACCCAACAACTAGAGTCATTTGTGAGAAAGAAAGTTTAGAGGGAACACAAATTATGTATGATCCAAAAAGCAAGAAACTGCTGGGCACAGGGGCTCACGCCTTTAATCTCAGCACTTCGGGAGGCCAAGACAGGAGGGTCGCTTGAGCCCAGGAGTTCAAGACGAGCCTAGACAACATAGTGAGACTTCATCTCTACAAAAAATAGAAAAACTTAGCAAGCATGGTAGCGCTTACCCATAGTCCTAGCTACATGGGAAGCTGAGGCAGGAGAATTACTTGAGCCCCAGAGGTCAGGGCTGCAGTGAGTCATGATTGCATCACTGCACTCCAGCCAAGGTGACAGAGCAAGACCTTGTCTCAAAAAAAATAAGTAAACAAAAAACAAGAAACCTTAAATATTTCTATTACAAGTAAATGCCAGTAAACATCTGAAATAATCTACTGTCAAAAGAATCCCTTTTTAAACACTAAATTATCATTGTTCAATTAAAAAAAAAAATTTTAGAAATTTTAGATTTTAGAAATCTAAAATTTAGATTTTAGAAATCTAAGATTTTAGAAATTCTAAAATCTGGATTTTAGAAAAGGGGTTCATTCAACAAATATTCATTATTTGATTTTACAAAGTATATTAAAATATTTGACATATTTCATTTACCTGGTTATGAAGCATAGGTCATAAAACATAACAATTTAAAAGGAAATCCAATTTAAATGTTATACCATTGGCCAGGCACAGTGGTTCACGCCTATAATCTCAGCATTTTGCGAGGCCAAGGCGGTCAGATCACTACAGGTCAGGAGTTCGAGACTGGCCTGGCCAACATGTTAAAACCCTGTCTCTACTAAAAATACAAAAATTAGCCGGGAATAGTGGTACATGCCAGTAGTCCCAGCTACTCCAGGGGCTGAGGCACGAGAATCTCCTGAACCCAGAAGGTGGAGGTTTCAGTGAGCTGAGATCGTGCCACTGCACTCCAGCCTAGGTGACAGAGCAAAGCTCCATCTCAAAAAATAAAAAATAAATGTTATACCATCAAAGTTATCCAAGAAAAGCAAGTTAAATCATATGACAATTCTTATACTCTCTCTACAAGTTTATTAATTTACACTTGCAAAAGAAAGAAAGAAATGAAATTTCTGATCCTATTAAAACTTCCTCCTCCCAACTTTTATAACTAAAACGTAAATCACACAAAGAGCCTAGGATGTGACTTTTAATGACCCAAATGCCTTATGAGTTAAGGATAATAATCCACTTTGGGATCCAGAAACAGAGTGTTCATGCACTTTACAAGATTACACCTTATTTCATCTTCAGAGAATATTATTCCACCCAGCCAGCTATAGCAGCATCTGGAAAGGAAATTTATTAGATGTTGCTTCCCTAACATTTTATGACCAGCCACTTTCAGAAGCCAGAAGATTGTACTTCAAATTAATATTCCAAAGAGTGATCTCTTGATCAGCGACATCAGCACCACTTGAGAACTTGTTAGAAATGCAAAATCTTAAGGTCCCCCTCCAGACATACTGTTATGTGGTTTTCCTATATTATTTCAGAATAGGAAATTCTATTATAGAGGTAAACAAATGGGATGGATGAAATGCTTAAGTGACAATCATAGATGGTAAATAAACTAATAACTTATGAGAGAGAGGCAACACTCAGGCTGGGCCAAGTATTGATAATGAGAATGCAAGCTCGTGAAATGAAGGCAGTCAACAGATGTGTGATAAATAGGTAAGCTGGGAGTAAGACATGACAACAATAAAATAAACAGAAATTATGATAAAATGAATGAGGTTTACTTATAGACAAAAAGCAATGGAAATACCAAGTCACCATTATGCCTGGACTGACAGCTACATTACTTCCATGTCAGTCATCTACTGAGGACACCAAGGATGGTCCCATGGCTCATCAGCAGGCAAACTAGCAAAGCTAGTACCAAAGTGTATTTGTCATATCTTTTTAATAGAACAAGTGTGTATCATCAACCCAGGAAATCATTAGTCTATGGAGTCTTGGTTCAAATATCAGCTCCGGTCATCATAACCACGTCATTAATGGGGAACGGTTATGTGAAAGAAAGATGGGACATAGGAATATTGTTTACCCAGGACACAGGTAGTGTGGTCCTTCCAACCTGGTTTGAACTCCATTAACTTACTCCATAGCTTTCCTCTTGCCTCAGGATTTGTGCTTAACTAGTTTGGTAAATCATGTGATTCAAGCATTTTAACTTGTTTTCTGAGTATTCTATTCCATAACCTCTGAGATAGCTTGCCTGGTGGTGTACTTGGAGCCCAACCATTGTATCAAGGTAATTTCCCACAGAATACCTACTGAATCAGAATCTCCATGCTAACAAGATCTCCCAAGTGATTCATACGCATATTAAAGTTTAAGAAGCAATGACAAAACTGTTATAAAGGGAAGCCTCCGCAAAGACAAAAAGTTGGATCTCAACAGAACTATTCTCTGAAAACCATCTTGAACAAAAAAACTTCATATATCCATGAACACCCTAACAATGACTCGGAGCCCCAGCAGAGGGAGAGAATACAAGAAGATCCATTTTCAACAACTATTATGTAAGGTTTGAAGCTCTGGTGCCCTTGCTGATTATTTGAACTCTAGTCCTGTAAAGCTCCATATGAGTTGAGAAAACACTCAAAATATAGCCCAACGTACCTCAATATTAACTCTGTAATGTCCTTCTTACTGGGAGTTAGAAAAATCTTTTTCAGACATGCTGTTTCAAGGATAACGATCCATTGTAACACAACAGTATTTGAGGGGGAAAAAAATACCAATCCAAAGGACATGAACAGAGAAAGGTTGTGACTTCCTTAATAAGGCTGCAGCAACCTTAGAAAGATCATCAAAGCACAGAGTTGGGAACAGCCTGAGAGCTTCCTTAATGGGCTGTACACTTCCCACCTACCAGCAGCTCCTGACTTCATCAGCTCCTCATTTTATGTATTTGTTATATTTGCATTGTCCCTGACACATATTAGGGGCTCCGTAAATGTTCTGAATTCTCCGTAAATGTCCTGACTTCATCAGCTCCTCATTTTATGTATTTGTTATATTTGCATTGTCCCTGACACATATTAGGGGCTCCGTAAATGTCCTGAATTAGTAGAAAACATGACACGTCACCTTCTCTTGTTTTGATTCATCTGAGACAAATTTACTTTAATTCAGTCCTTTCATTTTGAAAAATTCCTGAGAATGAAGGCATAATTCCATCTTGAATTAGCGTGGTTCATAACATTCTCCCATTCCATATCTCAAAGTTGGATTTTAATTTGCTATCATTAATTCCATTCTAATATTTCATAACCCTATGAAACATATCTATCCAATAAGATATAACTATCTATGAAAGATAGAAAAGTCATACTGACAGCTGGCAATACAGTCCGACCCTTTTTAAAAGTCAAGGTATATGTTCGAGTACAAGGTATATGCTGCACAGGAAAGATCAACTATTATTCTGATGTTTTTCTAAGTTCAGATTTAAGACATCTTATGGAAATATCTACATAAAACATCTATAAAAAGAACTGAAGTAGTCACTGAGGACAATATTGCACATACAAAGATGATAAATAAGACCTATAACAAAAATCTAAAGGTGCTGGGAATTTTAACCTAGTATAGAATAAAGTGACAGGAAAAGAATGTAAAAGTTCTAAAATCATTTATTTAAATAATACATTCCCTATTGCTTCTTTAAGAGGAAGTATGTTTAAGCTTCAAAGGAAAAGACTTAGGTTACAAATTGTAATTTCCCATTCCATAAACAAAGCTTTATGAAAAGAATAAAGAAACACAGATAGAAAATGGTTACGTGTATTCCTTTCCAAATAATCTATCAAATCCCTTTCTCTAATACGCATTTAGTGCAACCCAGTGCCATTAAAGGACTCACAGGACATTAAACATTTCGGCATAGATTTTTATACTGTTTTTTATGGATTTTAAATACAATGTGTTTAAGAATTGACTCTACAAATTCACAGAGGAAAGGGGTAATCTTACAGATTTTTGTGTCTTCTTCAGCTAACAGCATGAGAGAACACACATGATAAGCCTTCAATAAATACTTTAATTGGATCTAATTAGGTATTACCACCCTCTGAGGCAAAAAAAAAATCTTAATTGGGGAATAACCTAAACACTAAGACCACCACCATGACCAGTAGAAAGCAGTTCTCAAATTTTCCAAGTGAATCCACTTGCATATTAAACAATGGAAGCAGCAAGAAAGAGTAATTGTCTTATTCATTACAAAGGGCTAAGAATGAGTCTTCTGTTTGCAAACTTAATCCACTCCAAGTAGTCCTGTTAACTGCCCAATAAAATGCAATACATTATTTTTGTTTCACAAATCTTATGCTTGATCTAATTTGTTTTACAAATCTTATTCTTGATAAAATGTGTTAAATGTAAATAATGTTTCATTCTTTGCTATACAAAATTGTCATTATATGAAAATTAAGAGGCAAAATACTTATTGTTATCAGCAATCATAGCAAAAATTAGTTGAACTTCAAAATATCATTCCCAAAAAGCAGGTTTGTTTTGTCACATATAAACAGACATGTGTTTTGTCACATATAAACAGACATATTTCAATGATAAATACTTTAAAATCCATTAAACCTACTAGTGCACAGTTATGCTTTGTGCAGCACAGGACCCAAATACAGTCTGGTATCCCACTTGGCTGACGGGGTAGTGTTCTACTTGATAAATTTTCATAAGCTGCTATCCCCATATTAAAACTTAGTCACTGGGTTTAACAAACTCCTTGAAGAGTTCATTTCAGTTATTCCTGCCTTTCTCAATGTGAAACGATTTAATCTTACTGCTTTCTTCCTAAGGGGTAGAAAGATGATGTTCAAAGGAGATGTGAATGGCGAAGTTTAGGAGCTCACTGGATAGGCTTGGGGGAAAGGCTCCTTTAAAGACCATCTAGAGTAGGGCAGTGGGCATTGGGGAGGGGTAGGAAGGCAGAAGGAGACAGAGAATCACAAAGGAAGGTGGTAAAGCACTGCAAAGAAACTTACTTTCAAACTGGATTGACATCTGTAGTTTATTTTAAACTACAGTTAAACTTAACATGACCCATTCTGACCCAGAACTTCTGCCTTACACTAATAAAATGAAAGTTTGCCTGCTAACATCTGTAAATAATTTCATAGATTATTACTTTATTTCAGAATAGTCTTTCATAATCAGAACAATGTCAGATTTCTCTTTAAATATTTCTATGTAAATTTATATTTTAGAGCCTTATATGGAAGGTCCTAAAATGAAAATAACAGTGATTTTAGATTTTTGAGGACAAAATTTACAGAAATACATCAGATTCCAAGTCTATCATATATACACACTGTATAAGCTAGAAGCCCCTAGAATGTGGTCTAAAACTACCGTTCTGCACCATAACCTTCCAGATTCCCCCAAGGAGAGCATGCCAGAATCTCAGGACTAAGCTGTGGGCAAGTATACTTTGAAAAAGCACCCCAGGAGATTCTGATACTCAACCAACCACCTCCTGCCCCTATTGCCATTATCCGCTAATAACATTCCACCACCCACTGCTGATGTACTTTGTGCTATTCTTCCATATCAAATGTTAACTAAGTGAAGTCATTACAGCATGTGAATTCAACTGTCATTTATCCAGTTTTTAAGAGGTAAAAATAAATCCATGAATGGCAAATCAATGTTATTTCTTTCAAAAAAATTCATTTTAAAGCTATGTAACAAATTTTGAACTCAAAGTGTTTACAGTCAAAGCTTTTCAAAGTATTTAAGTCAGTTAATATATTTCCACAAATTAAATTTTGACCACCAAGTAGCAGTACCCAAAAAAAGAGTTCCAACAAAATTCCTCACAATCCAGTTACACTTAAGTAATAACTAATATTTTTTAATAAAGTAAATCAAGTATTATTCCCAGATTATCATAACTCTCCCATTGTACATTATACTTCATACCTTAAAGTGTGCACATTCAGAAAATATTATTTATGAATAATTTTAGGTAAAACTAAAGTAATTACATTTCTAACTAACACTCCTGGTTTTCAGTACTCACATTACTCATACTCCAGTTCACTGGAATGTATCTCACAATCCCCGAACTTCTTCAGCATTAATATTACTCACTATTGGTGGATGCCATTATAAAGCACATTTAAGAAATGTAATTGATATCTCTCAAACTCCAAACTTTTAAAATCACCTGACAACAGGTGTATATCAACAATCTTGAATCCCTTACAAAAACTCCTACTAATTGTCAAGTCTATTCTACATACAATTAGGCCCTAGTACTAAAAACAAATTTGAAAACAAATGGAGAAAATACACTTACCTTAATAGGGGCACTACTAAACTTAATTTTCCTATTTGCTGGGATTTCTTCTTCTTCTGGCAATCCAACGATTTCCGAGTATTCCATATCGGGCTGATAGTAATTGTTCTCATCACTATCTTCCTCCTCATCCTGCTCAGTGCCTGTCTCTCCCCAGTCTGAATTATACCTGGATCTCACCCTATACACATTATAGTCACTGTGCATGTACACATGGGAACTATCAAAACTGTTTGAATCTTCGGGTACTTCTTTTCCACAACTGGATGCAGAAGCATCAGGAGAGGTGAAATCACCACCTGCAAGTTCTTTCCTCTGTTGCTTTGCTGCCTCACTTTCAAGCAAATTAGTTTCAGCATCTTCTAACAGTTGGCTTTGTGGTGAAGGGATTTCAGACTTTGGCATTGCCTTACTTTCAGCACAAGGTTCTTCAGGACCGTATTTGTCAATGCTGTCGGGAGTCTGTTGGTTAGATGTGGAGTCCTCGGGTTCCTTGCTCTGCTGGATCTCTTCACCAGGTATCGAAGCTAGAGAGGTACTTTTAGAAGCCACTTCTGGTACTGGAGTTGTGTTACTCTTGTGAGCATCCTCTGTATCAACACCTTGCTTGTTTGAAGGAGACCAGGAATTAGAATCCTTAAGGTGGCCAAAGGTGTCAAGATTTGTAACAGTAACAGATGGTAAATTCAAGGGATAATGCCCAGTCACTGAGTATTCATTGTTTTCAGCCTTCTCAGAAACGATGGCACTGGGAGAATCAGTGTTCTCAAATACTGCACTCAGTTGACTCACAGTTGGGGAGACAGCCTCAGTTCGGGAGCTAAGGCTGTCCAAGGAATCAGTACTGCCTCTGTTGGACTTGGAACCTCCCCATTCATCCTGAGGTTCACTCCCTCCAGCTTTCTCTTTCTTTGGGGAATAGCGGTTGTTTTGTCCTGATTCATGCACACTTCTCTCAAACATCTTCCGAGTCTCAGTGAATTTGGAATATGAAGGGCCATCGTACATTGTGTCAAATCTACTAATTCGTTCAGAAACAGAGGACTCCAACTTAACAACTGAGCCATCTGTTTTCTCCAGAAATTCTCTGGGCTTCATTCTTCTCTGAGGAGATGAATGTCCACCTTTCCCCCTTGTTTTGGCAATGACTGCAGCATTCTCGTTGGGTTCCATACCCATCTGCATAAATAGGTTTTTAATTCTGTTGACATTGGAGCCATATTTCCTCCCCCTGCTCTGCTGGGAGCCCTCACCTTCTTTTGTTTTTTGTTCCCCATCTGACTTGGGTTTGTCAAAGGTACTTTTCAATGCCTGGAACTCAGTTCGATATGCATTCCTGTGAGGAGAGGCACTTCTGAGAGTTGTTCGTTCACCTGAAGACTCAGCTTTCAACATTTTCACTTCAGGGGTGAAAAGCCAATGTTCATAATGATCAAAGAAAAAACCAAAAACCAAGATACCTGTCTTCTCTAATCACCAGTATTGGGTCAAGAAAAGTACCTCTCAAATGGTATACTGTGTTAGTGATCGTCCCAACAGGTGTATTAGGAACTTAGTCACAGTCAAGAGTTACAGAGAATGGTTTTTTCAAAGCAAGACTAGAGGTTCATCTGAAATAGAAAAGAATGAATTTCTGAATTCATTTACTTATTTGAATTTATGTCTAGTCAAATAACATACATTTTATTTTCCAAATGGCTTAGCCATGTGGCAAACAGAAGAGCTTACTCATTGAAATGGGAAGTTAAAAGTCAAGAAGTTATCATTCTGATTGGTCTTTGGTAAAAAATGTTTCAAACACAATTTGGAGATACCTATCAAAATCTCACACACACACACACTCACAAATACAAGTTACACATAAGTATATTTGAAAGCAACACTTTAGCCCAAGTTTTAGTCACTTTTGTGAATGCCCTTTAAAAAGAAACCAGCAGTTCATCGATCTTTAAGAAATCAACAAACTGTCCAGAAAATCAACTTCATTCAGGATTCTCCACAATTAGTCGGAACTTATTCTTTCTAAGTACAATTAAGTTTGGAATCTATGTTTACAAACTCCAAAACATGCCTACAGCGGCATATTTTACTTTTTCTGGTCCAATATTCTCATCTACAGCATCCCCAAAGCAATACTAATGCAATTTCAGACCAAAACAAGGAGGAAAAAAGTTCCTGAATGGCAATAAGTTTCATTAAATTCAGTTATAACAAGTATTTGGAAGTTTCCTAACAGTGGTTATTATTAATTATGGAGTGGGATGCAGACTACCATGGGAATAAATGCGTAAGAATGTGACAATCAGAAAGCAAATATACTGTGACACCCCTTTTCACAGCCCTGATTTGTTTATTCTTTCTTGCCTCTAACTTACTACAGTTCAAAACGCTACGCAATGCATGCTTGCTGGTCTCCTTAAGCCCACAGCAGGATTTTATATCAATAAGCCAGCAATCAAATACTTCAAGATATGCTGAAGAGCAGACAATGCAGGCAGTTCTAAAGATTTTTCATTTTATTTTTGTTTTATTTTGATGTCAGACCGAGCCACATCACCCTCACGTACAATCAGCTGAGGAGGCACACACTTTCACTTAAAACGTCTCCAAACTCGGCTCCTGGCCCAGCACGCATGCATGGCCCATGCAGACAAACAAGAAAGGCTTTGGAGTGTGGTGCCTGTTTTTCCTTTTTTTGTAAAGCATCGACAATCTCCTTTTACCCTGACCATTCTTTTTAAAGCCACAAACACCCTCCCCTCTCCCCTACACACACACCCCATTCCCTCCCCGCCAATTCCAACCCGAGGAGGCGGGGCGGGGAGATGGGGCCGCCGGGGGATTCAAAACCTGCCCTCACAAAAGACAAACATAAATAACACCAACTTGAGAGGCAGCCGATTCCCAAGCCTGGTTCGGGACGCAATCCCTCGGCCCTGGGGCAGGACCGGGAGAGCAGGTGACGCCAAGCGCTATGGTAGGAGGTCGCAGTCTAGCTTTGTGCCAAGAAGCACCTGAAGTCCTAACACATTGGCTGCGGCTCCCCGCGGCTGCCAGGCGGATCCCAGTGTGACACGGAGAGAGACGAGCTCCCTGGCCACATTTAAAAAAATAGAAAAGAAAAAAAATTACAGGGTAATGAAAATAAATCCCTTTGTTTTTCCTCCCAATGTGCCAGGAAACAATAGATCCCACTGATAATGCCTCCGATCTTCAACCTATTGCTCCTCCACCACAACCCACCCCCACCCCCAGCCTGCAACTCAGCCTTTGTACAAGCCGATTTTTTCCTCCTCTCCACCCTCCCCAACTCCTCGCCCCGCGCTCAGCCTCCCCCTTACCCGAGCGGGAGCGCCGCGGGCGGGGAGGGTCGGGCCGCCACGGCTCCCACCCTCTCCTCGCAGGCGCCCCCCGCCCCACGGTGGCCGCGGCGGCACGGCACGGCGCCGGCCCGCTGTGTACACCGCAACCAGCTCTT
>NW_016813970.1:3021361-3038799 GCF_001698545.2 Rhinopithecus bieti
CGGGCGGCGGGAGGCGCGCTGCGCTCCCCAACGCCATTGCGGGCGGGCGGCGGCCGGGGCAGCTACGCGCCCGCATGCTCCGGCCGGCCTGGGGCCAGGAGTGCCGGCAGGGGAAGGGGTTTGGCCCACGTGCGGTCACCAACCCGGGCCGTTTGGGCAGCCGGGGAGGCCGCGGTGTAATGGAGGAGAGGCCGCGGGGGTGAGGAAGACCAGGGGTAACAGGTGCCTCACCTCGGCTGATGGGATTAACTCTAGGGCCGCAGAGAGAGGGAGCCCGGCAGCAAAATCCCGGGAGAGGGAGAGAGAGGGAGCCTCTGGCGGCCAAGGAAGGGCGAAAAGCACCGGCCCGAGGCGAGGCCGCCCCACCCCCTCGGCCGTGGGCGAGGGGCCTCTCCGGCCTGGGGCAAGGCCCCTTCCTGTTCGGGTGTTGACTCCGGAACTTGGTTCTGGGGCTGACCGCTGCTGGGGCCCCACTTAGTCTGAGTCTGCAGTTAACTCCGTGACCCCAAGGCATCCAAATCTCAGGCCACTCTGCTGGCCTGGAAGGCCAAGACGTAGGCCCAAGTCTGGTGTGGCCTTCACCTAAGCCACTGCGCCTGGCCTACTACTTACCTTGACCTTAAAGTCCCACTGCCAAAGAGAAAGGGATGAGGAGGTCTTCTACCTTTCCTGTCTAGGGAGAGTTTTTCAGCTCAACCCCCCCCCCCCCTTTTCTAAACACTCAGTACTCCCTCTTACACCCCCAAGTACCGGAAGTGTTACCACCTTCCTGCAAAATACAAAACTGATCATGACTGTCAATACAGATCTTTAAACCAATCCTTCCAAAAAGCCTAGGTAGCAGGAACTCTTAAAGAATAATTTTTCAAGAAGGTAAAAACATGACAATGGTAGAAATACAAAATGAACATGGGTCCAAATTTTTTAACTCTTAATTAGAAATGGAACCCCAGCAACATACTGCAACCCACTCATGTGAGACTGTGAAGAATAGATATAGAGACAAGAAGAGGCAAAGCCGCTTAATATTCGATAGAGCACTGAAATGTAATGTGTATTATTATCTGCTTTACAGGGCGGTAACCAGTTGTATCTGTAAAGTAACAAATTTGCATTCTGTAGATAAAACTCATTTACATTACCAAACGTTTCTACAGCTTACTGAGTAGTAAAATAGCCTAGTGAAAGTCAGTCTAAGAAAGGTGCAGAGGACTGTAAATTTCACAACACTCCGGAGTCCTGTAGATAACATCCAACATTCCATTGAAAGGACAAACAGTAATCTTTTGCTCATTTCAAAGTCTTTCACAAGTTTTCCCAACATAACGATTTTTAGCCCCATTTCACTGATGGAAAAACTAAGGTTTAGGTTTTGTAACTTACCCACTTCTTTATTGGCTATTAATAGTGAATGATTATGGCTATGAACCCAGCAAGTCTGTACACAGATTCTATATATTCTGGGAGCAAAATCTTTACATTTCAAAAGGATTTTGTAACTACTCAATACTCAATTCTGTGTATTTTTTAATTTTAAGCAGTAAGGGCTTTTTTTTTCCTTTAAGCATCACCAAATTCTGGGTCCTTTCCCAAGAAATTGGCATTCTCTGTCTATGAAGTGGATGTCACTTCTATAAGCATAAACAGATGTAACAGGCAATGTGAGGGGGCTGTGGTTCCAGGCTCCACTTTTGGAAAGAACATTTGTGCTGTCTGGGATAATCTAGTGGAAAAGTTCCTGTCATTTATTTGCAGTATGGAAACCAGGTTTTTTAGGCGAATAATCTAAATAAATGCAGAATCTAATCACTGAGTTCTGTCTGTAGAAGAGGGGGCAGAGTTGGCAATAAAATCAGTCTTACACCTCTTTGCAAAAAGATGATTCATACAGAAAAGCACCCTAAAGGATTTGGTTGGTTTAAGTTTTATCTTTTGAAAATATGAAACTTTTGGAAAAATGTATACTGAAGGAATGATAGAGTTTTAAACCAATGGTGAGAATTTAAGATTCCTAGATTTCCTATAATGGACCTTCCATTTCCAACATTTACTTGAATGTTCGAAGGGTCTGTTAGACCTGTGCTAATCCAATACATGTGGCTATTTAACTTTAAATTAATTAAAATTAAATACAATGGAAAAATCCTTCCTTAGTCACACAAGCCACATTTGAAAGGCTTGATGGCTACATGTGGCTAGTGGCTACTCTGTTGGATAGTGTAGATACACAACATTTCCATCATAGAAATTTCTATCAAACAGTGTTGTTCTAGACCACATTTGCACTTCTATGAACTTTATAAGGGTTAACTTAGTTCAATACATCATTAATGTATGAGGGATCAGAGGTCATAAATTTTATATGTTCCAACTGGAAAGGTGGTGAAAAGTGTGAAAAGTGAACTTCATTACTGACATGCAAAAAATCCAAAATGTGTTTGCGGTGGGGGAGTTCTCAATTTTCATATATGGTATCTTAACCTTTCATAAATCATATAGAATATTGTGGGCTGTTATTTTCATTTCCTTTGCAACCAATAATATCATGATTAGTAAGACCACAAGATTAGAGGATAAACAAAAACTGCAAAATATATTCTACATTGTTTTAGAGGTTTTCTCAATGTATTTTAAAGTTTTTGTGATGGACATTCTAAGAACTATACAAAGAATTAAGTTATTCACGTGTGTATGTGAACCACTGGGTGCAGCTGTGAAATTAAATCTAAACTAAGCCTGAATCAAATTTTAAGACTAGGGAAAACTGGCAAAGCTGGTACTGAAGACTGACTGTCACCACTTCATTTCTAGCAGGAAGATACCTAGCTAGTTGTGTACTAATGGAAATTCCCGAAGGAAGAGAAAAGACCAGAACAAACTAAAAGATCTCTAGACTTAACTTCTTTATGGAGAAGGCAAAGTAATGGGAGAGCAATTCCTGTAGGTAATTTTACACATAATTGTAGTGTAAAAGGACATGTTATTCATACCACTGTTTTCTTACCGATATGCATAATATTTTGATAGTGATGAGGCAGCTTTTTAAATAAAAGTTTAGTTATAACTGCTTATTTCACGTTTGTAAGTATTGCAGAATGCTTTGTTGACTTCAGTCTTGAATGTCGATGTTCAATTTTCTTAAAGGTCTCTTTAAAATAAATATCTCTATTTGAGGATAAAAGTTTAAGTTTACTTTTGAGTCTTATAATATTTCACACAAACTCCATCGTAGAGGTAGAATATATTTCTCTAAAACAGTCCTCAGGCTCACATTCAGACTCAAAGATGTCTATGATCAGTCTTATTTTGTGATGTTAGCTATAAAATTAACATTAAAGGTATCATTTCTACCCCCAACAAATTGATAATGATTCAGCATGACTTTCTACCTACACTCATGACTTGGGCATGCCACTGAAAATTTAAACCATCATCTCTGTCCATTTCCCATTCTACAAGTATCTTGGATTTTCAGCTTAAAAAGTTCATAAGGTTGAGTATTTTTATTTGCCATGAGTAATGAACTGTAGAGTTATTATTAATATCTTATCTCTACAAATAAACAATAAATTTACACAGTGTGTTTAGGCTAAAGTGATGCAACTTCTCTTTCTTCACTACTATTACTTTATTTGTCCACCCACACAAAACAAAGGAAAACAAGAGTTTTATTGGACTAGACATTGGTATAATGTTTTCATTCCTGTCACAGCTTCTGAGGTTGAAACAGCAGCTGCTATAACCATTAGTTTTCAGTTTTATAGTGGTGCATGTTACACTTTTAAAGACAAGTATGAGGCATTTATTTGCTTCTACAGAAGCTCATTTTTCTCTCAACAGATTAGCCCCTCTAACAGGACTCTAGTGGTGGTTTTCTGTCTGCAAATCCTCCACCTACAAGTTGCACCTGAACTCAAGTTGGCATGTTTCTGATCTTCAAAATAATTTATTCACAATTTATTATTTCGAAGTAAGCTCTGTTCCGTATTATTTTGAAGTGGCTCTATTCCATAGCATTAGCCTTGGTGAATTAACTATTAAAGTAAATAAACATCCATGTTTGTCTACAATTAAACGGGAGATTTCTGTGACTTTATTTCCATTTTCTAGTTCTAGTAATAAACCTTCTTGGTGAGATCCACAATAGTCCCATTTTATACAAAATTTACATTATAACAATGCATTTTAAGAAAATCATAATATTTAATTTGTGTATGCAGTCATCAGCTTTCAGAAATAATTCAACGATAAATTTGCTCTGAAGTTACTAGTACATTTTTTCATAGGTTCTTAAATAGCCATAATCCATGTTCATCCAGCATAGCAATTTATTACTATTACTTTAACACACTGTTTCAAATAAAGTTTGAAAATGTATCATAATCCCTTACATTGTTTGTACACCATTAAATTTCTCAGTTGGATCAATAATGTACAAGTACTTATCCCCATCCATCAGAAGGCAGAGCTTGAGCTGGTAGCATTCTCATTCTTGTCCCGGGACAGTACTCAACATCGTGATTACATCTGGAAATGCTGCATGTTTTAGACTCTTCTTAAGTGATACTACAAAGTTATAATCACTTAACTAGTATTTTTTATTAGATTCTAAATGCATGGATGGATCACATAGTTTAGAAAGGCTTTTTTGGCATTATTAGAAGAAAAAAATTTTCAAACAAACCAACATTTTAGATTTTTAAAAAAATATATAGACAAGATGAAATAAACAGTCTGGAAAATCTTGTGTCTGAATCCAGTTATTTTTTTTTTAATTGAACAAAACACTGTTACATTTAAGTTGCTCTTTGGCATGGAATTCTCTGAGCACAGCAATCCCAAACACAATGATGGGTTAACAATTATTTGGTGAACATGGATATTTCACAAAGAGTTCAAGATGTCAGTTTGGGCATCAACTAGATCCAGATTCCCTGGGATAACCCGGACTGCTCATTGAGGTCTTCAGCCTTTGCCTCCGATAATTCTGTGGACTACAAGCCAAGTGTTTGTTTCCTTATACAAAGTTACTTTTTTTTTTTTTTTTTGAGACGGAGTCTCGCTCTGTCGCCCAGGCTGGAGTGCAGTGGCCGGATCTCAGCTCACTGCAAGCTCCGCCTCCCGGGTTTATGCCATTCTCCTGCCTCAGCCTCCCGAGTAGCTGGGACTACAGGCACGTGCCACCTCGCCCGGCTAGTTTTTTGTATTTTTTTAGTAGAGACGAGGTTTCACCGTGTTAGCCAGGATGGTCTCGATCTCCTGACCTCGTGATCCGCCCGTCTCGGCCTCCCAAAGTGCTGGGGTTACAGGCTTGAGCCACCGCACCCTGCTGCCAAGTTACTTTTAAAGGAAAGCTATGGATACCAAGGTTATATGTGTCTATGCAAAATGACAAGATCCTTTTATTTTCCATATTGAATTTTGACCAAAAACCATAAAAACTAATCTAAATATTTTGTGAATACAGAAACAGCATGTGGACAGTTAAAAGCAATACCTAGCTGCGTCCTCAAAGGACATGAAATTCATATTTGATGATACCAAAAATAGAAATAAACATATTAATGTGATATGAAATTGAATTGATATGAATTAAAATTGTAAAAGAAGCTTACATGTATCATTTTAAAACAAAACGAGATAACATTTTACCAGGAATGCAAAGTTGGCCTATTGTAGCTTTAAAGGGAAAGAAACCAAAGTCTGTGGATTTTTTAAAATTACACTTTGTTCTAGAATCTAATGATCTAGTCTGACATTATTTTGTGTAGCTGGAATGATTTTCTTATAATAAATCACATGTCTGTGAGTGCAGTGTACTATAATGTAATTTATGCAAAGTATACATATTTTGTTATTGCTTTTTGAACTCAAGAGCCTCAGAAACTAAGCAAGGCCAGCAACATACCAAATGATAGACTACCACATGCTTACCCAAAGTAGAGTTGGACCAAGACCAAGTGAAGTATTTAGATGCATAAACAGTCATTTATTATGCGATGTAGCTTTATTTTCCAAAAATCTAACACTAAGCTTAAAATTGACACTGAGATACTCTTGGATGACTACTGACCTAGAAACATCCATATTTACATAAAGGCTCAGTTTCCAAAATATTTGTACATCATTATCACCTCATTAAAACTGTTCTGATCTCTTCTGTGGGATTTTCAAATCACAAGATTATTGCATATTACAATGATTTTATTTTGCTTTAAATGAAATTGTTTCCAATTATGGAAAATATGACTTCCCTAAAAGAGTCTAACCATATATTTGGGTTGTAAAGCCTAAGAAATAAAAGGACTATATAATTCAGAACTGACCAAGGGAGCAATAAAAATAACACAACATGCTTCCAGTAGACAGTACTATCTTGTAAGATTACCTAGGAAATTTGTAGAAATCAAATATGCAATTGATATTGAATGGTTCTTGGCAGGATTTAGACTTGAAAAAAAAAAGGAAATTACCATGTAGTTTAGGTTAAAATAAAAAACAATTTTGTGGCCTACATAATTTATATTAAATAAGTTAATAAAATCCCACTGCGTTCCTTGCTCATAGAAAGTTTGATTATCTGGATTTAAGTCCTCATCATAGTGCTAGACACCGAAGATGAATTTTAGTTGCCCTTGTCTTTGTAAAGGATGCTTGGAAAGCAATGTAAGAAAACACATAAACTATATGGCAAAACTCAGAAAAGTTTTCCCTTTTTATGAGTATCATATTCACTGACTCAAAACCTTGGGTGAAAATCAGAATCACCTAGAGAGCTTAATCAGATTCAGATCCCTGAGTCCCAGGCCAGCCTTTCTGAACAAGAATCTCTTGGGTACAATCTAGTAAACTCCAGAATGCTCTAAAGGTGATTATATTGAGCAGCTGGGCTAAGGATGGATGTTAGGAAAACACTAATAGATTATGTAACTGATATTAAAATCTAGTAAGTTGCTAGTGTCTAGTGTACACCTAAAGTTCTCACTCTTGTATTACTATTTGGTGGACCCGGTGTAGTAGGGTGTTCATATACACAGAGACGCTTATGGGATTATGAGCAGGAGATACTAGAAGCCATTCTAACCCCATGTTCCCTGCTGTTTTGCTTAAAAAGCTCTACTCCTGGCTTTTTGGTTAAAATGATAGTGAAAGCCATTGCTTCTATAGTGACTACCCTGATTAGCTCTGTACATTGATCCAAGTAAGCTAGAAAAAAATGTTTAAATGTAGTACTCACATTTCCAAGAACTGAGAAGTCTTCTTGAGTCTCACTGCTCAAAACTTTCCTCTAACTTCAAGACTATTCAGAAAAATGTTAATCTCTTAGATATAATTTATTTAAATATGTAAGTACAGTAGTATATTAGCTACCTCTGTTGAGATTTCAGAAATGTTTAGAACTGGTGGATACTTCTCAGAGTCACTGAAGTTCTATTTACAGCAGAAAAAAATTATGGAGTGAGTCGAATACTGAACACGTTGTTAAAAGATCTTTCTAACAAAACAGGTAAGATCATGACTCTCATACGTATATAAAATGAAAACAAGCTAACAATTTTATTTAACTCATTAATTAGGAAACTGGCAAGGTATTACAACCAGATCAATGGACATCACACACACACACAAAAAAAGACACAGTTATAGTCAGTAATATTGAACTTACAGTGCAAATGAAAGCAAAAATGGCCTCTTCCTCAGTGAAGAAGGGAAGGCAAGGAAACCTCCACCTGACAGAATTTACAGGTCTATACGTGGGAATTATTTTGCATTGTTATCAGCTCTCCATAATTCAGAGAGCTGTAAAATAGCTCAAAAACAAGGAAAGATTAGAACCGAATACCTGGAAGAGTATAATCTAAACAATGTATAGTTTTCCATTAAAGCATAATGTTCTTCTTACAATGTCAGACAACAGGACTTCTATAAGGTTTTTAGTTTTATTCTCAAACACTTATATTAATTATCTTTGGGCCATGCACAGAAATGTTCATAGCAACATTATTCATAATAGCCAAAAAAGAAAAGCAACATAAATGTCCATCAAATGATCAATAAATGAAACATAGTATATCCATACAATGCAACATATTTGGCAATAAAAAGAATTGAAGTACTGATATGTACTACAACATGGATGAAGCTTGAAAATATTGTGCTGAGTGAAAGAAGTCATCACAGAAGGCCACATACTGCATGATTCCATTTACACAAAATGTCTAGTATAGGTAAATCTATAGAGACAGAAAATAGTTTGTGGTTGCTTAAAACTGGGGCTAGAGGCTTGGGGCTGGTAAGGGATAGCGAATGAGTACAGAGTTTCTTTTAAGGGATACAAAAATGTTCTCAAATTAGATCATGGTGGAGGTAGCACAACCCTGTGAATATGCTAAAACACACTGAATTGTATACTTTAAATTAAGCAATTGTACAGTAATGTGAATTATATCTCAGTAAACTTATAAAAAAATATTTGGGCTAATCAATATTAAAGACCACAGCCTCATAACCAATTGCCTATCTCTGGTGAAATTCTCATATTTTAACCAAGTTTATTAACACTGTTGTCTACCACTGAATGGTTCTCTTAAAGGACTAGACATATGAGTCAGGGCTAATTCAAATTATAACTTGAGTTACTGAGCTAAAACTAAATGTAATAATTCAGATTCTTATAGTTATGTGAGAGTCAGCACACAGAGGGGAAACAAAATTGGAAATAAATGTTTCATCTCTATACAAAAGCATTAGATAAATAATTTCACTCTCTGTTGGGATTTACAGAATCTCCATGATTTGAACTGAGGTAACTATACCTTGCTTAAAATCCTTTTTGGAATACAGAAAATATAAATTAATATATAAATAACACTGTTGATTTGACATATCTAAAAATTTAGAAGGGCATATGTGAGGTATTCACGGATAGATAACCTTTGTGGATACCTGGTTTTATTTGTTTGGTGTTTTCTTTATTTTCTCAGATGCTTCATAGTCAAAATTTTTTCTATGCATAAGTAAATATATGTCAAGCAATGTGACTGATTTTAAATAAATATGACAAAATTTGCATCTAAACGAGTCTCATCTCAATGTAATTTCCTAAGTTACTCAATAATGAACATCTTCATACCTTGAGATAGAATTTGACATATATCAACAATCTAAAGTTATTTGCAGTCAAATATGACATGAGAAATGAAAGTAGTGAATCCACTTTTATAAAGTAACCCAATGACTGAATCAGAGGCTGGTTTATAACAAAAGAGAAGTTCCAAAGGATTTTTTTTTAGCATTATTTGAAAAGGCATATTCTTGGAAGGGGACAAGACTCATTTCGATGCATTGGTTAAGTGTTTAGGTGTTTATTTTATTGCATTTTAGTCACACCTCATTATTGTCACAGCAACAGCTTAACAATATTTTACAATTTATTATACAAAAATATTTCACAGACAAATAAGAAGTATTGCTTGTAATGTAGTTACACTGCACAGCTTCATTATACAATGTGTGTTGTTAACATGGCACAGCTTCACTATGCAATAGGTAGTTGTCACTGACATACCAGATAATGGAAAAGAAGCTGACACAGAACATTGTCTCATAGACAATTTTCATTGTTAAAAGTATGATTTCATTTTGAGAAAGGAAAACAAAGCTGGTGGCCTCACAGTTTCTGATTTCAAAACATGTCATCAAGCTACAGCAATTGGAACCACATGGTGCTGGCAAAAATACAGACATATAGACCAACAGAGAGCCCTAAAATAAACCTTCTTATATATGGTCAAATGATCTCTGATGAAGGTACCAAGGCTACACAATAGGGAAATAGTAGTCTTTTCAATAAATGGTGCGGAGAAAACTGGATACCACATGCAAAAGAATGATGTTGGACCATTATCTGATACCACCTATAAAAATTAACTCAAAATGGATTAAAGATCTAAATATCAGATCTGAAACTATAAAATTCCTAAAAGAAAACAGAGAGAAAGCCTGGCCTCCCAAAATGCTGTGATTGCAGGTATGAGCCAGTGCACCCAGCTATTCTCTTGTCTTCTGCCATGTGAGACGTGCCTTTCACTTTCTGCCGTGATTGTGAGGGCTCCCCAGCCACATGGAACTTAAGTCCATTAAGTCTCTTTCTTTTGTAATTTGCCCAGTCTTGGGTTTGTCTTTATCAGCAGCATGAAAATGGACTAATACAACTTCCAACAGAGATGGACCCAGGGCCTATTTGTGGGCAAAGTCAAGATTTTCTTCCATAAGCAATTCTAGGTCTTCTTAGCACTTAGAGAAATGAATGAGGGAGACTGCCATGTCCTGCTCCAGAGAGCAGGAGAACTTTGCCACAATTATTTTTACCTGGGGAATTTTTAAAGATGATACATAAAATAACTCAAAAGCTCCCACAAAATGTGAGACTTTGAAATATATTCTAGTGAACCCTCCAAGATAAACTGGTTGCAAAATATATCTCTAGGTATATTCATTTGATCTTCCATATAAGATCATTACCAAATATTAGCAAATATCTGCCTCAAATGATTATTTACAACTCATACTTGGTGGCTCTTAAACCATTCTTTCTGGGAATGATTTAATAAAAAATCACAGCTTATTGAGGTATTATCTAGTTCACTGATAATAAAAATATTTCATTGGGACATTTAATTTAGCATCTTCTCCTGGGAACTATGTTTATTACATAAAGCAAAGTATATCACGAGTGGTCATACTAAACCCACATAAGTGATCGATCACACAAATTTAAACACGTGTGTGCACAATTTTGGTTGTGGTTTTCTGAGTTTGTAAGTACAATAGCTTCTGAAAGTTTGAAGTTGCTGAGTAGAAAGGGTGCTTTGTATCCTGATAAACCTGTGACTGGAGTTGTCCTAAAAGCAGGGGCAAGGAGTACCCACTGGGGAGTGTCCCAAATTGTCAAACAGGGCCAGTTGGGATTCAAAAGAAAGAAGCCATAAATGCCAGTGGGATCAGTCCAAAGCATTCATTTGGGAAACTTACCTACCAAGTGGGCTCCAGCAATCCTTGAGCTGGACAGAAAGAGAAAAGGGATATCCTACCTAAGTGTGTCTGCAGTGAGGGGGTCAGGGTATGGAGTTCATATGAAGGTTTAACAGATTTGGCTTAGGGCTACTGCCAATTTATTTCTAGTAAACCTAGATACTTTTATCAGTGTCTGGGAATACTCAAGGTTTGGGTTCAAGCCTGCTGGCAAAAAAAATCTGCAGCTGGCTGGGTCACAAAGTGATGCAGGCCCTCTGTGATTTTGGGTCTGGACATAGAAAGAAATGGGGAAGTGTGGGGGATAGGGGATAACTGGGGGACCCTACAAGGGGTGAGGAGCATTCAAAAGCCAGCCAGATGGCAAATTGTATTTTGTGTTCATCTACCTAGATGTCTCCCTGGTTCTTTTAATACTCCTCAATGCCCAAGGTGCCAGAGACATTGTTTTCTTCTGATCACAAACATTTCCTTTCTCTAGTAGAATCTCTCAATGCAGTGCTTCGTGTTCCTGACTTTCTCCTCTCCACTGTCAAAACTTCCAATCTAGTGTTTCAGTCAAGGAAACTTTTTGCTTTTGTTGCCAACTAAACAGTGTTGGCAGTTCAATAATTGTCGGATTCTTTTTAAAAAATATTAGTGGGCCTCGGCCGGGCATGGTGGCTCACGCCTGTAACCCCAGCACTTTGGGAGGCCAAGGTGGGCGAATCACGAGGTCAGGAGATCAAGACCATCCTGGCTAACACAGTGAAACCCCATCTCTACTAAAAATACAAAAATTTAGCCGGGCGTGACGGCAGGCACCTCTTGTTCCAGTTACTTGGGAGGCTGAGGTAGGAGAACGGCGTGAACCCGAGAGGCGGAGCTTGCAGTGAGCCAAGATCATGCCACTGCACTCCAGCCTGGGCAACAGAGCGAGATTCCGTCTCCAAAAAAAAAAAAAAAAAAAAAAAAATTTAGTTGGCCTCATCAATTAAAGACAAGTGGTTGACTCTTGGGACCAGATCTTAGGTTATAAACATCTTAGGTAAAAATCTTGGCCTGTTTTTATTAGGGTTTATGCATTTTCCTTGCTGATATGCAGAAACTCCTCATGTATTACATATTGATCTCTTTTAGGTTTTAAGCCCTGCTAATATCACATATCCCAGTCTGTCATGTCTGTAACTTTGCTCATGTTGATGCTTAATTTTTATGTACTCATGATCTTATTTTTTTTTTTTTGCCTTGAAACTTTTGCTTTTTAGATTTTCTTAATGAACTGATTCCTTATCTTTATACCACAAAGATAATTCTCCTGCATTATCTGTTTTTTAACACAGTGGTTTCACTTTTCATATTTAGGCCTTTTATATCAGTCCACTTTCACACTGCTGATAAAGACGTACCTGCGACTGGATAATTTACACAGGAAAAATGATTTAATGGACTTACAGTTCCATGTGGCTGGGGAAGCCTCACAATCATGGCAGAAGGCAAGGAGGAGCAAGTCACGTCTTAAGTGGATGGCAGCAGGCAAAGGGAGAGCTTGTGCAAGGAAACACCTCCTTATAGAACCATTAGATCTCCTAAGACTTATTCACTATCACAAGAACAGCACTGGAAAGACCCACCCCATGATTCAGTTACCTCTCAGTAGGTCCCTCCCACAACACGTAGGAATTCAAGATGAGATTTGGACATCTGGAGCAGTGGCTCATGCCTGTAATCTCAGAATTTTGGGAGGCTGAGGCAGGTGGATCACTTGAGGCCCGGAGTTTGAGACCAGTTTGGCCAACATGGTGAAACCCTGTCTCTACTAAAAAATATAAAAATTAGCCAGTTGTGGTGGTGTGCACACCTGTGGTCCCAGCTACTCAGGAGGCTGAAGCAGGAGAATCATTTGAACCCCAGAGGCGGAGGTTGTAATAAGCCAAGATCACACCACTACCCCCCAGCCTGGGTGACAAAGCAAGACTCTGTCTCAAAATAAAGTAAAAATAAATAAATAAATAAAATTAGGCTTTTTAAAAATACCTATATGTACTAGCCACCAATATTTGGAGGTAAAGGCCAGTACAATCTCACTGTTAGGTGATATGTATTACAATTAAGGAACTCCTTGACTAAATTTCACCACATTTACATATACTTATGAGCAAGTAGGCTCAAGTTGTTCTACAAGCTCAAACAAGTCCTAATTATCTCTTCTTTTAGGCACTCCAACAAGCTCCTTGTATGAAAATTTATTTGGAAATACTGTGTAATATTATAGCAGCAGGATCCAACTAACCTTTTAGGAGTCAGAGGAGGAAATTTTAAGCTATGTATTTGAATACAGGACAGTTCAAATATTACATGCGATGTACCACTCAGTGCATTTCAAACTTTAAAGTGCATTCAAATCTCGTTGAAATATAAATCTTTTAGAAATGCTAATCTGGAATAGGTGAATCTGAGATTCTCAGTTTCTAACAAAATTCTTCCTGTTGCTAGTGCTGCTAGTCTAGATTTCACTTTGTCTATCAAGGGTATAAACCACTGATCTTGGTAAATTATTTCTTCTTTTCTTTTTTGAGACAGGTTCTTGCTCTGTCACCCAGGCTGGAGTGCAGTCACGCGATCTCAGCTCACTTCAACCTCGACCTCTTGGTCTTAGGTGATCCTCCCACCTCAGCCTCTTAAGGAGCTGGGACTACAGGCACACACCACCATGCCTGGCTAACTTTTGTATTTTTTGTAGATACTGGGTTTTGCCATGTTGCCTAGGCTGGTCTTGAACCTGAGCTCAAGCAATCCTCCCCCCCTTGGTCTTCCATAGTACTGAGATTACAAGCATGAGCCACTGCATCCAGCCTAGTCTTAGTAATTTTTTTTTCTTTTTTTTTTTTTTTTTTTTTTTGAGACTGAGTTTTCGCTCTTGTTGCCCAGGCTGGAGTGCAGTGGCACAATCTCGGCTCACTGCAACCTCCACCTCCTGGGTTCAAGCAATTCTTTTGCCTCAGCCTCCCGAGTAGCTGGGATTACAGGTGTCTGCCACCACATCCTGTTAATTTTTGTATTTTTAGTAGAGATGGGGTTTCCACCATGTTGGCCAGGCTGGTCTTGAACTCCTGACCTCAGTTGATCCGCCTGCCCTGGCCTCCCGAAGTGCTGGGATTACAGGCATGAGCAACCACGCCTGGCCTAGTCTTAGTAAATTTTTATACCCTGTTCATTCAGGGGTAGGAGGACCTATACAGTCTTCTTAGTCACACATATATCTTGAACACCAATGAACAATTTCTAACTTTTTTTGTATTTTAAAATGCACCTGGTGTTGATAGTAGTTGGAACAGCTACTTCTCTAAAGCCTGGATTATGGAATTACTTGGTCTTTCACATTGAAACTACCTATCCCCGAACTGTGTATTCAGTATTAGGGTGCATGTAATGTTAGCTCACATTTATATTATGGTGCCTATGGTGGATCATTTGATATAACTTAGCCTCATTCCTGCTCTGAAACTCTAAGTTTGATCCTCCTCTTTGCTATTTCTTCTTCTCTGTTTCAAATCTGAATGCAGGCCAGTCTCAATGGCTCACGCCTGTAATCCTAACACTTTTGGAGGCTGAAGGTGAAAGATCCCTTGAGGCCAGGAGTTCAAGACCAGCTTAGGCAAAATAATGAGAACTTGTTTCCACAAAAAAAATAAAATAAAGACAGTTAGCTTTTCTCCTCACCAGTCTCCCTCATTTTCACTTTGAATTGTGACTAGTGCCTTTACCTTCAACCCAGGCTGAGACATTGAACATCCTGGGTAACATTGTATAACAGAGTAACTTTTAAAGAAATTTTGGTACCAGATTAATTAAATGAGATTTGCTGGAAGTGAATCTCCAAGTAGCTGTAGTTTAGTTTGTACACTTTCCCTAGGTAATCCTAATATGCAGCCAGGGTTGAGAATTATGACTGTAGCACACTGATCCTCAAACTTGGCTGAATTTTGGAATCCCCTGAGGAGGTTTTTAAAAATATAGATGCCTGGGTCTCACCCCAAAAGATCCTGACTTCATTGTTCTGGAGTGCAACCTGGCCATCAGGATTTTTAGGAGTTCCCCAAGGGATGTTAATATTTCTTAAAATTTGAAAATCACTTCCCCAGTAAGTGGTAATTAGTAAGATCATAACTCGATAGCCAGTTCCCAGAATGCTGCTTGGTTCTGTTTATAAACTCAACTTCCAGAATTGGTTGAAACAAAACAGCAGGATCCCTCACAATTTCTTTCACATTAGAGAAAACGATTTGGTTTACTTTCAAGGCATACCACACCCAGGTCACACTGAAAATCTGGTCAATGTTATTTGTAAGAAAGTTATATTTGTTTTAGTATATATATATGCCTAAGGATACACTAACAGAGTTAACATAACTTAACTTAGCATAACAACACAGTTAGCATAACTTGACAATGCAGATCAGAATCTCCAGAGAAGGGTTAGGAAGAAGGCTTATTAGTCTACATTTTTAAGGAGGCTCACTTGGTACTAACAGCATTTGTGAGACTATGGTGAGCATACCATAAAAGTAGAATTGCCTAAGTGCTTGGTAGCCATCTAACTGTTTATCTGGTATCTTTTGAGGCTGAAGGGGATCAGGATATGCCACACCAAAATTTGCCACTTTGGTATAAGAATCATTTTGAATTGAAGGCAACTCAAAGTCAACAGATGCAGGAGGACTTCTCTGTTCTTCCTTTATCTGCCTAAAAGCAGCACATAAATTTTCTCTTGTGCATTTCCCTTTCCTGTACCAGGAAGAGGAGAGTAGCTCATCACTAGAGATGGAGAATTGACACTAAGATGAGTTTGCATAAACAAACCTTACTGAAATAACCTTATTCTCCATCAGTTCTCCCATACATTTCCTAATCACTTTCCCGTGATTTATTACTGGGTTTTAAAGCCCAACTCCCTTTCCCTTTGTCATAATGGTATGCAAGTCCCTGAGTTTAACTGTTTCTTTGAGTTTAGTTCATTTTTACAAACTCTCGTGCAGGTAAATATTATAAAACATGTGTGTCTTTACTCCTGTTAATCTGTCTTTTGTTAGTTTAGTTCATAGAGCCCAAGTCATTGATCTAAGAGGGTGGCAAAAAAACATTTTCCCCTCCTTGACAGTTTTGGCCATGAGGATGAGTTGGTTGGGCTTGAAGTCTTTGCTTGCTCCTGAGGCTGTGACTGAGATCTCAGGACATCCAATAAAGCTGACAAGATAAGAATAATTGCCAATGCAGCTACCTGGATTTCTACTTAGAGTCCAGTTAAGTGAGGCCTGTAAGGGCCTCTTCCTAAGTTTAGCTTAACAGGAAAAAATGTTTGTAAGAACTAGTTCTTTGGATATTGCAACTCTTGTGATTTTGATTTGAGTCCTTTCGTTAATGATCGTTTCCTTCCCTGGGATGGTCACTGTTTTATCTTAATCTCTGTGTTCTGTCATTTCTCCATAAGGAGGAGAATCACAGAACACAAGAATAAGTCTTATAAGCCTATTGTTCAAGTCGGCCTCACAGACTGGTGAATTTATAGCTCTCACCAACCCAGCATTCATGTTGACAAACTTTGTTATGGGTCACTGATTTAAAAATACTGGATAATGTTCTGCTTCCTTCTTGTTTTGTGTTCTGAGAGTTTGGCGTGGATCCAGAGAGTGTTCTCTCTCTGGTGTTCTGCCTGCAGGGGGAGGAGAGTGGCAGGCACAGGTTCTTGGGCCTTTGTCTAACGATGACTAGCTATCAGGATAAGGCACCCAAGACACAAGGTGCACAAGGATCCCTTTCTGTCTGACCATGCCAGCTTTCAGAGGAATTAGTCTAAATAATTTTGTTGTTTTTTCCCTCCTGCAGTTTGCATTCAAAGAATTATTCTAAATAAAGGGCCCCAGTCAATAAGTAACCCTTGTCTCTTCCCACATTGCCTTGTCAGTACTGGGGAATTCCCATCTCTGTATTGCCTGCCTGGTGTCAGTCTCACGGATTAGCTGGGCTGTGATTGGCAGCATCTTACTATATGGGAGACTGGAGACATGATTTTTCACAAACACCATTCTTCACTGCCTGTGGCAATGAAGTCCTTTGCTTTCATTCTTTTTAGTTATCTTTGGGAAAGCCTTTGGATCATGAGAGCTATATCTTCTGCATCCTCTTTGGGAATGCCTCTTGTGACCATGGTTAAGCCATAAAAAGGCTTATTGGTTTTGAGTCACATTAAGAATGGATATGCCTTTGGAGGTATCCTTTGATTGGCAAAGCTTTTCTATTTTAAAGAATTTTAAATCCTTTTAAAAGATTTAGCTCTCACCCTAAACAAATGTCCTATTTGTACCTATGGGAGGATCAAATTGAAAAGGATGCGAAAAGCACCATGGCTAGCCTAAAGGACTCTC
>NW_016813970.1:3038866-3044540 GCF_001698545.2 Rhinopithecus bieti
CCTATTTGTACCTATGGGAGGATCAAATTGAAAAAGGATGCGAAAAAGCACCATGGCTAGCCTAAAGGACTCTCTTAACAAGATTAAAGAGCAGAAATCAGACTTAAATTTTTTAAATTTTTTTTTTTTTTTTTTTTTGAGATGAAGTCTTACTCTGTCGCCCAGGCTGGAGTACAGTAGCTGATCTTGGCTCACTGCAACCTCTGGCACCTGGGTTTAAGCGATTCTCCTGCCTCAGCCTCTGAAGTAGCTAGGATTACAGGTGCATGCCACCACGCCCAGCGAATTTTTGTATATTTAGTAGAGATGGGTTTTCATCATCTTGGTCAGACTAGTCTTGAACTCCTGACCTCGTGATCCACCCGCCTTGGCCTCCCAAAGTGCTGGATTACAGGTGTGAGCCACCAGGCCTGGCCTAAAAGTTAAATTCCACACCCACTGTAAATTTCCCCTCTCACCTCCCTCCTATACTTCCTTTTACTCCAACTCCCTTTCCCCAACCCTCTAGAAGATTTTTTGAATCTCTGGATCTCTGCCTCAAATTCTCCTCTCCATATTCTGGCCCTACCTCCTCAAAAATTCCTTTAATTCCTGAAACTCCTCTGATTTTCCCAGAAAATCCCTCAATCACTCAAGTGTCCACTTTAACTTCTCTTTCTTTGCAAGAATTGCAAAAAGTACACTAGCCTGACCTATAGGTGTAGAGATACACATTACTTATGTAAATGACAATAACCACAAATAATTCTAGCAGAGGCTCTGTGAATGCTCAGCAAGGCTTATCTTTCTTACCCTTATAATCCCACCTTCTTCCTAGGACTCTGTAATCAAATCCCATCAGCTCCAGGTCTTCCCATGCAATACACATTGTGTATGTATCCTGGATTCCCACCATGAAGAATTCGTTTGCCCTGGACAGTAGCAGATCTTTTAAATTTTGTATTCCTTTTACCTCTACTTTCTGAAAATCCTACCAAATTTAGAAAGGCTGTAGAAAGAATAGTGGTCATCCACAGCTTGACTCATAGGGCCCGCGACAGGTTTCCAAGATGTTTTCTTCCCACTCATGATTATATTGTAATTATTCAACAAGCCAGGAGGCCCTCTGGGGAAAATCTTCTTCAACAGGGAAACAGATGGCTAATACCCCTCCTCGGACCCCCATGAATGACCAAGAAATGACATAGTTGGAGACTGACATTCAAAGCTTAATAAGGGTGATTGTGAGGATTTCTCCCTCTAAGGTTGAATTCTTCACTTAGAAAGAAGGTGAACATCAAGCTGAGTGTGGTGAGTGTGGTGGCTCATGCCTGTAATCCCAGCACATTGGGATGCTGAGGCAGGAGGATTACTTGAGCCCGGGAGTCTGAGACCAGCCTGGGCAACATAGTGACCCTGTCTCTACAAAACAATAAAAAAATCTTCCAGGAGTGGTGGTACATACGTGTAGTTCCAGCTACTTGTGGGCCTGAGGTGAGAGGATCGCTTGAGCCCAGGAGGTCAAGGTTTCAGTGAACAGTGATTGTGCCACTGCACTTCATCCAGGGCAACAGAGTGAGACTGTGTCTCAAAAAAAGAAGAAAAAAAAAAAGAAGGAAGGAGGAAGAAGAAGGAGGAGGAGAGGAAGGGGGAGGGGGAGATGAAGAAAAGAAGCAGAGGAGGAGGAGGAGGTGACGGTGAACACCTAAAGTCTTTGTGCAACAATTTATAAAAACATTCTTTTTTCTTTTTTTGAGACAGGGTCTTGCTTTCTCACCCAGGCTAGAGTACCGTAACATGAACATGGCTCACTGAAGCCTCAACCTCCTGGGCTCAAGTGATCTTCCCACTTCATCCCTCCAAATAACTGGGACTACAGGAGTGCACCACCATGCCTGGCTATTTTTGTATTTTTTTGTAGAGATAGGGTGTCACTATGTTGCCAAGGCTGGACTTGATGCCTGAGCTCAAGCGATCTGCCTGCCTCAGCCTCCCAAAGTGCTGGGATTATAAGTATGAGCCATCACACCCAGTCAATTTATAAAAACATCCTGTTACAGTAGGTAGCTAGTCAGGCATGAGCAGGGCGAGAGAGGGCTCTGCCTGACCAGGAATGTCAGGCAACCATCAGGTGATGGTTAGGCAGTTGTTAACTGACTCTCTACAATAATGATTGGCTATAGTCAGCGCCAGGGAAAGGCAGCCTCCCTATAGACAGAAAAAATCGAAACTGGTGATCAGCAGCTTCCCAATAAGATCTCAGGAGCATTTGCTGGTAAGGGAAGAATGCCCCAAGTGAGCACGCATACAACTCCAGTAAACACACTGTAAATGCTCCCCTCCCAAGTGCTGGCAGGCCACCCACTGCACATGTGGACAGCTCACCCCCAAAGGAAGAATCAGGGGAGAAGGGATCCAAGACCCCTGGAGTATGCCAGTGTATAAAACCCCAAGTCAAAAGGTCAAGCTGTGCACTTGATCTCTCAAGTCAACCCCTTGGCCCTCTTACAATTGCACTTTACTTCCTTTCATTCCTGCTTTAAAACTTTTCAATAAACTTTCACTCCCTTTTCTAAAACTTGCCTCAATCTTTTCTCCTGCCTTATGTCCCTCAGTCAAATTCTTTCTTCTGAGGAGGCAAGAACTGAGGTTGTTGCAGACCCCATATGGACACGAATTCTCCACTGGTATCAATTCTAAAGGTACACTGCAGTAAATACACATGTTCCAGAACATAGGAATTGCTTAATTTCTGCCTTAGTCTGCAATCTTCTCTCAAAAGACAAAAGCAAAATACAGATGCTCCTCAACGTACAATGGGGTTACGTCTCATAAATTCACTATAGGTGGAAAATATCCTAAGTCAAAAATGCATTTGATATGCCTCACACTATCATCATATGACCATCAAAGGCTAGCCTCGCCTACCTTAATTATGCTCAGAACACTTATATTAGCCTACAGTTGGGCAAAATCATCTCTCAACAAAGTACCTTATATTGACCTAAAAGGAAGAAGCTGGCTGGCACGGTGGCTCACACCTGTAATCCTAGCACTTTGGGAGGCTGAGGTGGGTGGATCACCTGAGGTCAGGAGTTTGAGACCAGCCTGGTCAACATGGTGACACTCCATCTCTACTGAAAATACAAAAAAATTAACCAGGCATGGTGGCGGGCACCTGTAATACCAACTACTTGGGAGGCTGAGGCAGGAGAATCATTTGAACCCCAGGGGGTGGAGGTTGCAGTAAGCTGAGATGGCGCCATTGCACTCCAGCCTGGGCAATACGAACAAAACTCTATCTCAAAAAAATAAAATAAAAGGAAGCAGTTGAGGCAAAATTAATATAAGTAGAGTTTGTTTGGGCCAGCCTTGAGGACTGCAATACGAGAGCATAGATTCAGATTGCCCTGAATATACACTCTGATCAGTAGCAGTTACAAGCGGATTTTTAAAGGCAAAAAAAGAAAAAAAAAAAACGGATGGGCATAGGGAGCAGGCTGATACAAATTTGTTTGTCAGAAACTCTCATTGGCTTATAGAAATAACATTGATTAGTAATTGTACATTGTTAAGCTATAGGGTATGGGTTAGCATGTCCACTATTGCATTATTGGGCTAATTTATAGCTACTTGTGGCAATAGCAAGACATTTCAAGAGATGAATACATAGCTCAAAGGTGGAGGAGGGAGTGATTGCTGTCTCATTTTAATGCCTCTCTAGGCCTAATAGGAAAGGGCTCATATTCCTCTGAGGAAAGTTCTCTTTGTTGCTTACCTGAGGAGTATCAGTTGTGGTCATCCTTGTGACTGTGTGACTGACTGGGTACTGAGGCTTGCTGTTGATGCCCTATACCACAAGAGTAGCATGTTGCTAGCCCTGAAAAAGATCATTCAACACCTTTAGTACAGTTTCCACTGACTGTATCACTTTCATACCATCATACCCTTGAAAAATTAGAAATGGAAACATTGTAATGAGGCAAGATAGTAACCAGGTAGTCAAGGAAGTAACTATGTCCTCAGTATGTCCTCAGGATGCAGCAACCATGCCACCCCAATAAGCCCAGTGTTTGCACTGTAGTCAAGCTCATTCAAGCAAAGCTATCTCCAGTAGGAAACCTCCTCTGTAGAGAGCATGTGCATTATGATTTTACCAGTCATCAGACTGACCCTTTGCTCATTATAACAGTAAAACTCACACCCCTGGGTGGAGCTTTAAAATATTAATGAGACACATGATGTATAAACAAGCATGTACAGCTACTGTGCATGCGCACCCAGAGGACCACCCAAAACATGCTTCCTAGCAATACCTCTTTCCAGCCCCTTATGAATAATTGTGTAAGACTCCATAAAGGGAGTTTCCCTAGTAATGGTCAATGCTGTCTCATCCTCATGAGCAGCTCCCACTGAATTGCCTCTTAGGGTGTACTGTCTATTCTGCACCTAACTTTCAGAGTATTCTTTCTCCTTTGCAATAAATTGCTCTATGCTACATCTCCCTTGCTGTGTGTCTCTTGTTGAAATTCTTTTAAACTAAGAAGACAAGAACCTAGGTTTCACAACAGCCATCAACAGTAAGTCAGGGACCATCTGTAGTGTGTGGTTGGATGGACAGGCAAGGTTATCATTGATTCTGTCAACCAATTCTTTCAAGAGTTAAAAACAACAGTTCTTGTCTTACTAATTGAGTGTTTACAAAAACAGAAATGCAGCTCTAGAGGTAACCCAAAGCCCACCTATCTTTCTTTTCAATCTCAAACCCTCCCCATTCATCTCAAAGTGCTTGTAGATAATGTGGTAGAAGGTCAGGACATTATGAGAAAGGGACTGTCCTACACTTAAAAAAAGAAATACTAATTACTCTAGGTTCTGATAATAGGCAAATGTGCTCCTGAACTCCTTCTTAGAGCTTTAGAAAGTTAACATCATTTCTCTGTCCCTTTGGGAGGTAAACCTTCCCTCATCCAGAATGCCCAAGAGCCATCCTTTCACAATGCAAACATCTAAAGGAAAGGGCTCTGGCTTTCATTCCAAAGGGCATCTCGGTGTAACTTCTCAGTTGACTAAAACAACCACCTCAAGCTGAAAAGGAAAAGAGCTAATTGGAAACAGGCTGAATATTTTATCCACATGGATGGGCTTTGGAAACACCCAGAAAACCACTCAGTATTTCCAAATTGTCTCTCTTCCAAAATTTATTTCACAGCCTCTCTAATATTAAATATCAGGGCAAATCAAAATCTTAGAAGTCTTTTGTTATAAAGTTTCGGTGCCACAAAAGAAATAGCACTCAAATAAATTTTCTTTTTTTCTTCTCAGCAAGGCAATTTACTTCTATAGAAGGGTGTGCCCTCACAAGTGGAGCAATGGTGAGCACATACCTGGGCAAGGGAGGGGAAGGGGTTCTTATTCCTGACACATGTGGCGGCTGCTGCTGTGTCCTTCCCCTAATGGCTAGGTAGGGTTTGACCGCATAGGCTAAACTAATTTTGATTGGCTAATTTAAAGAGAATGACAGGGTGAGTGGTTTGGCAGGGAAAATGGGTATGGAATGAGTCAAGGTGGACAGGTGATCAGAATGAGTCAGGGTGGAGCAGATAATTGGAAAGGAGTGAGTCAGGGTGGGGCAGGTGATCAGAATGAGTCAGGGTGGAGCAGATAATTGGAATGGAGTGACTCAGGGTGGGGC
>NW_016813970.1:3044876-3083714 GCF_001698545.2 Rhinopithecus bieti
TTAACATCATTTCTCTGTCCCTTTGGGAGGTAAACCTTCCCTCATCCAGAATGCCCAAGAGCCATCCTTTCACAATGCAAACATCTAAAGGAAAGGGCTCTGGCTTTCATTCCAAAGGGCATCTCGGTGTAACTTCTCAGTTGACTAAAACAACCACCTCAAGCTGAAAAGGAAAAAGAGCTAATTGGAAACAGGCTGAATATTTTATCCACATGGATGGGCTTTGGAAACACCCAGAAAACCACTCAGTATTTCCAAATTGTCTCTCTTCCAAAATTTATTTCACAGCCTCTCTAATATTAAATATCAGGGCAAATCAAAATCTTAGAAGTCTTTTTGTTATAAAGTTTCGGTGCCACAAAAGAAATAGCACTCAAATAAATTTTCTTTTTTTCTTCTCAGCAAGGCAATTTACTTCTATAGAAGGGTGTGCCCTCACAAGTGGAGCAATGGTGAGCACATACCTGGGCAAGGGAGGGGAAGGGGTTCTTATTCCTGACACATGTGGCGGCTGCTGCTGTGTCCTTCCCCTAATGGCTAGGTAGGGTTTGACCGCATAGGCTAAACTAATTTTGATTGGCTAATTTAAAGAGAATGACAGGGTGAGTGGTTTGGCAGGGAAAATGGGTATGGAATGAGTCAAGGTGGACAGGTGATCAGAATGAGTCAGGGTGGAGCAGATAATTGGAAAGGAGTGAGTCAGGGTGGGGCAGGTGATCAGAATGAGTCAGGGTGGAGCAGATAATTGGAATGGAGTGACTCAGGGTGGGGCAGGTGATCAGAATGAGTTGGGGCAGAGCAAGTAATCAGAATGAGTTAGGGTGGAGCAGGTGAGTGAAAAAGGTTGCTTTATGAGGAAGTTTATAAGTAGAAGGCAAAGAATTGAACATACTGACATATATGATTCTTTGAAGAGAAATTTAGAACTCATATCTAACATTCCCTTCTCTTGCATTTCCCTTACAGTTCTTTCTCTTCAAACTTCTTTAACATGTCTAGGCTTAGTTGTTCTGCTTGATTTTCCAAAAGCAGCAGCTTTTCTGGATAAGGTGGAGGACAGTTAAGGAAAGTTTTAGTAAGTGCTGTTCTCATGAGCCTCTGCACCAACCCACAGATGCATGGTATGACATAGCACCTGACAAGAATAAGTACACCCAATACGGCTGTGAGGGAAGTAAGAATTGAGGCTATTATTCTTTTCCATTTACTGAATCATTTTTCTAGCCATCCTGTAAAGGGGACATTTACCCCGAGTTGTTGGCTAACTCATTGGACAGAGCAGTTAGACCTTGCAATGTCTTTGTTATACTTCCATCAGGAGCTGTGTTGTTTGGGATGAAGGTACAACATCGAGTTTTAATTATGATGCAAACTCCTCCTTTTTTTTTTTTTGCTAATATCATGTCTAAGGCTATCTTATTTTTCCTAAGCCATCTGGCTAGTGGCCCCTAATTGCTCAGCTATTCCTTTAACAGCATTTCTAGTGTAGTTAATAGATTGCTGTTGGTTTTAATAGATGTAGTTTATCTAATCTACATTTTATTAATTGTCACCGACCAAAATATTTACTCAAATCCTGCAGCTATTTGATTTTGGGCTTTAAATTGATCTGGTATTCCCCATGGGACTCTAATTGTGTCTAAATAGATACGAGAGTTGAAAGGCAAAGACACATAAGGGGCTTCTCTTGCTTTATGATGTCTTATTTTTCCTTTCTCTGGTTGATGAAATGCAAGGGTGAAAGTGATAGCCAACTGGACTAAAGCACAAGTGCCACTTCAGTTACTCGGCAGAGTGTCCAATAAAGGTCCACCATAATACCAGCACACATCCACTCAGGGATGAATAAAGGCTGATTGATTGGTAAGCTCCTGAAAATTCTTAAGCTCACTGCATCCCTTCAGGTCTCCAAGGAACACTAAGTTTCCTCCCTGTTGTGAGGGACACAAAGCGAACTTAGTGTTGAGAGACGGAAGCTAGATGGCCTCAGGGGCTGACCCTCAGGGTGTTGAACTTCAGGATACAACAGAGAGAAAGCTTGGCACAACTTGTTACCTCAGGCTATAGAATCATGGAAAAGAGCTACCACTCAACCCACGTCCATTTGACTGGAGGACCACCCTAGTGGAAAGGGGACAATCTGGGCCTCTGACTTGCTGTGCACACAAGCATAACAATTGCCTTTAACATGCGGATGGAATATTTAATCCATTTTAACTAGGCATTTACATCCTTATACCCTGTTTCAATGGCTATGGTTTGCCTTAGGTCTCCTATTTTTACTACTGAGACCTTGTTTTTGTCATTTGGCATGAGCCAAGTCATAGTTTGATTTTGCAGGTTTGGGAAAGGGGCAACTGTAGGAGGTGGAGGGAGAACAAAGCACACCTTAAAGAAACCTATAGTATCCTTTCCAGTGACTTCTGCTCCTAAACCACAGATATGCTCTAAAGTGGGGTTAGAGTGGTAGTGGTAGGAATAGTAATGGATATAAGTACTGGATAAGGAAAGGAAAGGAAAAGATAGATAGACTAAGCTTTCCTTAGCTTTAATTTGGTAGGGCTTGATCCAAGAATAATGGCCCATGATTCTGATGATAATGGTGCTTGCCTGACTTGGGCGTGATGTGTCCATCCCTTTCCGCTGAACAAACAGCAGTCTCGGTGGTTAGCAGCACAAGGTAGGGTCCTTCCCAGGCTGGCATAAGTTTCCCTTCTTTCTACCCTTTGATGAGAATGTGATCCCCAGGCGGATGCCGATGTACTGGAAACTCCAAAGTTGGCTCCTATGCCAAAAGACCTCTTGTTTTAAGGGAACAGAAGGTGGAGGATAAACCAAGTATATAATTTCTAAGAAATTGATCTTTTGTTTTAAATGTGGGGACATCAGCAGTGGACTTTATAGTTCTTGATGCCTTCTCTTCCCGAGAAATTTCTTAGCACCTATTGTATTATTTTAGACAAAAGAAAGCCAAACAGTCATTTTATATTTAACATGCTTCCCTTATGATTTTATACCAGATAGCAAATTTCACCTTTTAGTGTATTATTAATGTTAAACTTAATTTTAATAAAACCTTATAGATGTATTTATCCAACTTTAATGTCTGACCATAGGTAAGATTTTACAGACTCTTTTAACCTTTTATAACTTGTTAAAGAGCAGGTTAGTGCTTTAAGAAAACCTGTTGTGCTTTTAATGTCCAGTTCACAGAAAAACTGGATAATACCCCTTTAACTTTAGCCAATATGCTTACACATAGAATTTCCTTTACGATTAATGTTTCAAAACTTGCTTAAACCTTTTAACAAAATATTTTTTAACCTTTTAATATAGGTAAAAATCCAAATTTTTTGCTTCTTTATAGTCCTTTTACCAAAAGTATATTTTACTTTTTTTACACAACTTGCACATAAACTGTTTCTTCAATAGTTTTACATATAGGAGGCCTAATTGCTTTTAAATTATACAACATTTCTTGCATAAATTCCCTTTTATAACATTTTTTCATGACTTTCACAGACAATTCCTCAACATGTCTCAACTTTGACTTGTTGCAAACATCCTTTCTTTAAGCAACCAGTTAATTTATTTTAGAACAAGAATTTACCATATAACAGTCTTCTTACATAAATTCTCCCCTCCACCTTTTTTTTCAAAGATGATAACCATTCTTTTCCAAAGTGAACTTCCTTCGTGTCTGTGGACTAGACTGCGTAAGGCCACAATATTAGAAGTTAGGATAATACATGTTACACTATTAACTTTTAGCAAACTTTACTTCTGTTGAAACCCTTGTAAGTTTGGGAATTCAATTATTCTTTGCTATTAATAAGACCTTGTTCAGTCCATATTAACTTAGAATTGGTATAGATGACTCCTGCCTGATTCTGTTAAGTACTTTAAGGCTTGGTTGAGTGCAAACAGCTTGCACATTTGAGCAGACCATTTTTTAGGCAATTTTCCTAACTTTGCTTCTACAAGAGTTTCCTTATCACTTACTGCATACCCATTGTGTCTTTTTCCCTCAATCACACAGGAGAAACCATCTATGGTACTGTACTGAAGGGAGTTCCTTCTAGGTTGGGTAGGACCTTTGTATGGTAATTAAGATTTAGATCCCCAGTTAGGAAAACTGCTGGGTTAGGGGAATTTTCAGAGGTTAATGTTAAATCATCTTTTTCTAACAGAATAGCCTCATACTTTAAGGTTCTTGAGTTAGTAAGCTACTTTTTTTCTTTTTTTCTTAGGATAGTTCTGACCACATGAGGTGTGCTCACAATGAGGTTTCCTCTAAAAGTTACTTTTCTACTTTCTTCTGTTAGCAAAGCAGTTGCTGCTACAGATGGAATGCATTTGGGCCATCCATGGGTTACTGGGTTAAAGATTTTTGATTAGGAAGGCTATGGATTGTCAGTGGCCTCAGTGCTTTCAGGCAATGCCCTTGTTTACATTGACAACAAGGTGGTATTGGAATGTTATAGGGTCACGGAGAAGACCTTCAATTATCAATTATAGGTTTTAAATTTACCCTGGCTTTTGAAGGAATAGGGTACACTGTTTTCTCTTTACTTCTCTCTCTTTCTCTCTCTTTCTCTCTTTCTTTCTTTGACTCCCTGTCTCTCTTTCTCTCTCTCTCTCTTTGACTCCCTCTTTGTCTCTCTGTCTCTTTCTCTCTCTCCCTGCCTTTCTCTCTCTAACTCTTTCTTTCTCTCTGACTTCCTCTCCCAGTTTCTCTTTCCTCTCTGCTGGTCTTTCCCTGCCTCTGCCAGCCGCTTATGCTGCTGTTCTCCCCTCTCCTTCCCCTTCCCCTAGAGGGACTGGCGGGAGTGGAGCTACTCTTTCTTCCCCTGAGAAGAAAGGAAAGGGGAGTTCTGAATTTTTTTTTTTTTTTTTTTTTACTACCGGAGGTTTGTGTGAGGTTCAACCTCCTGAAATTTGCAGAAGGCTCAATCACTCAAACCAGAGGTTTCTTGCCTTGCCTGCCTCGGAAGCCTCAATCCCTCAACCTGGGGATGTCTTGCCTTGTCTGTCCTGGGAAGTTGACCCTTTCCCACTCTGAAAGTCCTTTGCACACTTCCTACTCATGCTGTCCTCTCTGGCCACTCCCCTAAGGGGGAATTAGGCCCCTTAGTGTTGGAGTGCCAGTATAAATCCCACGGCAGGATCCACCCTAAGCCATATGAGGTAGCTATGGAACCGCAGAGAGGACCCACTCGCTGTGTCCAGCAGAACTTGTCACCATCCACACGAACAACACCGCGAGTAGGGTTGTTTGTGATCATTCATGCACACATACATTCAGTCCTCCAGAGTTTGACTACCAAGGAAGTACTTTACCGGCTACCCCGGCTTCTCCTTCCTTGGTCCGTGCAGAGTCATCACCACAGTATGTGAGGATCCTTTACCTCAGGTTGCCGACCGGTTTCTTTCCACGTTGCTGAGAGCTGGGGTTATTCCTGGCACAGAGTGGGTCCTGATTTCTCACCCCTGAGGCTGCCACGAGGGGGTGGGATGTGCCTTCTCACAAGAGAGAAACACAGAGACTGCCCCCAGAGGGAAATGTAATCCCAAATTGGTATAAATAAAGTTTCCATGCTGCAAAAGAAATAGCACTCAAATGTAAATTTTTCTTTTTTTTTCTTCTCAGCAAGGCAATTTACTTCTACGGAAGGGTGCACCCTCACAGATGGGGCAATGGTGAGTGCACACCTGGGCAAGAGAGGGGAAGGGGTCCTTATTCCTGATGCACGTGGCCCCTGCTGCAGTGTGGTTCCCTTATGGGCTAATGTTAAAATGGTTATGGAATGAGTCAGGGTGGGGCAGGTGATTGGAATAAATCAGGGTGGAGCAGGTAATAGGAATGGAGTGAGTCAGGATGGGGCAGGTGATCAGAATGCATCCGGGCGGAGCAGGTAATCAGAATGAGTCGGGGTGGAGCAGGTGATCGAAAAAGGCTGCTTTACAAGGAAGTTAAGTTTAAAAGTAGAAGGCAAAGAATTGAATATACTGACATATTGATTCTTTGAAGAGAAATTTAGAGCTCATATCTAACATTTTAAAATAAATATTGGCAAAAAGCTTTAACTCTCATATTGAGCAAGTAATCTTAACTTGCTACATCTGCCAGAAATATAATTCAGATTTTAAAAAATGAAGCAGAGGCTGCATGCAGTGGCTCATGCCTGTAATCCCAGCACTTTGGGAGGCCAAGATGGGTGGATCATCTGAGGTCAGGAGTTAGAGAGCAGCCTGACCAAAATGGTGAAACCCCATCTCTACTAAAAATACAATATTAGCCGGGCATGGTGGCACACAACTATAATTCCAGCTACTCAAGAGACTGAGGCAGGAGAATCTCTTGAACCTGGGAGGCGGAGGTTGCAGTGAGCTGAGATCATGCCACTGCACTCCAGTCTGGGCAATAAGAGTGAAACTCTGTCTCAAAATAATAATAATAATAATTATAAAAACAAAATGAAGCAGAAATGATTCATATAAATGAGTGAATTTTGTGTTTCTGTAACCTCACTCATGGCTAAAATTTTAGAAGATCTCTATATGCATCCATCTATATGTTTATGTATATGTATGTCCCTTGTGTAGATGTGATATTTATCTACCTACAAATGATCTTAAGGTCAATTGACGATCAAGAAATGCAGGAAGAACGCAAGGCACAGTGGCTCACACCTATAATCCTAGCACTTTGGGAGGCTGAGGTGGATAGATTGCTTGAGGTCAGGAGCCTGACCAACATGGTGAAGCCCGCCTCTACTGAAAAATACATAAAGTAGCTGGGCGTGGGGGCCAGTGCCTGTAATTCCATCTACTTGGGAGGCTGAGGCAGGAGAATCACTTGAACCCAAGAGACGGAGGTTGCAGTGAGCTGAGATTGCCCCACTGCACTATAGCCTGGGTGACAGAGTGAGACTCCGTCTCAAAAAAAACCAAAACAAAACAAAAAAGAAATGCAGGAAGAGTTTTCTGCTCTCCTCTTTTCTGCCTAAAAACAGGGAATATTTTTCTTTGTGAAGGTTCTTCCTCCCCATCCCACCCACTCACACCTAGGGATACGGAGTCAAAACCAAGACGAAGTGCATGACCAGACCTTACTAAAATAATCTATCTTCCATTATTTTCTTTATATATTTTCTTGTCACTTCACCAAAATATACCATCCCGTGAAGCCCAGATCTCTTTTCCTTTGTTACAATAGTGAGTAAGCCCCTGAGTCTAACTGTTTTGTCTAGTATCTGAGTGTTACTTCTTTTATTTTTTGAGACCAAGTCTCCTTCTGTCGCCCAGGCTGGAGTGCAGTGGCAAGATCTCCACTCACTGCAAGCTCCACCCCCTGGGTTCATGCCATTCTCCTACTTCAGCCTCCTGAGTAGCTGGGACTACAAGCGCCCACCACCATGCCTGGCGAATTTTTTTTGTATTTTTAGTACAGACGGGGTTTCACAGTGTTCGCCAGGATGGTGTCGATCTCCTGATCTCGTAATTCACCTGTCTTGGCCTCCCAAAGTGCTGGGATTACAGGCATGAGCCACCGTGCCTGGCCTACTTCTTTTCTAGGAACTCCCATTGGGTAAATATTAACAATTTGTGCCCTTTCTCCTGATAATCTGTCTTTTGTTAGTTTAATTCACAGGTCCCCAGACACTGAACCTAAGAAAAGAGAAGAAAAGTTTTTCCTCCCTGAAAAATTTTACATTGTGAAGCTCCCTGTCCACTAATACCCACTTTACTGGACTGGGTATGGTGACTATAATTTCTACTCTGGACTCACTCCTTATAATAAGAGAACCTTTCCTCAATTAAAGGTAAATATGCCAATATATGTTAAAGCTGATTGTACAAGTTGGATCATTTTTATCATATCCAATTAAATCAGAGTGAAGAGGCCAGGGGTAAAAAGCACTCAGATACATAGCACCAGATCTAATAATTGAATTTTCCTTAAATCCAGCTGCTGAAAGGACCTGCTGTAACCAACACCAGTTCTACCTAGTAGCTGCTGAAATGACCTGCTATGACTTTAAGATAGGTCTTGAACCCCTGACCTCAAGTGATACCCCCACCTCGGCCTCCCAAAGTACTGGGATTACAGGCATGAGCAACTGCACCCAGCCAAAGGCTTTTAAAGGCAGGGGTAAATTTCAGAAGAGTAGAAGTTACGGACAAGATCTTACATGGAGGTTATACACTGGCTTTGGCCTAAAAAGGTGGGATATCTGGAAGCCAGGGCTTATAGCTTGTGATAGATTCTAAGATTTTCTGAATTGCAATTGCTTAAGGAAGAGAAGCTTTGTTTAAAAATCTGGGAGCAGCAGAAAAGAATGTTAGCTCTAGCCCCTGGGTGTGACCTTCTTTAGGGCCCCCAGGAAGAAATTTAGAACAAAGAATGGAGGTCAGTTTAGTCCTCAACTCCCCCTTATCTGAGATCTACCTGACAGTATATCCATTTGGTGAGGGTCCAGGTTTCTGAAAAACAACTCAGGGACATATGTTAAGATATTTCCTTTAGTTTCTATAGATAAATCAAACATTTTTAGACTCTAACTTCCTTGGCTATCGTTTTAGGCTACTATTATCTTCTTGCTTAACAAGTTACTTATTTACCTCTCAGAGTTAGCTAGGTGCCTGGAATTTCCCTTGAGGGAACTCCAGACTTTCTTTTATTTCCCCATTCTTGGGGTGGGGAGGGGCTGGTCAGGCCCCTAAGAGGGGGTTCCCAGCTCAGTCTCACTTATTGTTGAGAAATTCATTTATTAACCATTATCTCACATCCATTTAATTCACATGTTCTTAGTAAGTATTCTTGGATTCTTCATGATGATTTCATGAGATATTAAATAAAGCAGCCATCATCTTAAGTTAGTTTCTTATTAGGCAAGTATCAAAACTCACAGAAGCAAAAAATCTAAAAAGTTAAACATATGGCTTCTTTATATTGCCATGTTTGACATACATCATGCAATTCAGTTTTACTGTATATTTTTTCTTAGATTGAATTTATAATTTTATAGTCTTAAATATCCAGTAGATATAACATAAATTTATTTGACTAGTAAACCCAGGTGGAATAAAAATATACGTCTGCATTATATTTAATGATAACAACTCTGAAGACAAACCTGTTTTTATTAAGCCAATAATATTAAATTAGTTTTATTTACTAAACATTTTACCAAATCATATGAACTTGAAAAGCATTTGGGTTTGAGAAAGAAAAAAACCTTTTATCTCAGGGATGTGAGCCCCTTTAAATTATCAGTCTCAGAAAGGCATTTAAAATATAACAGCAGTTATGTCTCAGTCCCCTTTGAACTAAATAATTATCTCTCGGGCCACTTGCTCTGTGGGCTCTAGACTAACAGACGCCAAGTAGCCATAAAATGCCATACATTCTGTAGTTCAACAATGTATAACCAATCACTAACCAATGTTATTTCTGTAAACCAATGAGAATTTCTGACAAACAACATTTGTAATCACCCCCTCTCCTGATTCATCCTTTTTTTCTTGAAAAATTTAAGCCTCTCTTTTGTTCTCTGGTACAATCCCCAAGGCAACTTGCAAGTGTGTCCTGGGCTGCAGTCCTCAATATTTGCTCTCGAATAAGCTCTCTTTAAACTACATCCTGACTGTTTTGATTATTTTAGGTTGACAGGTTAGTTCCTATATTTTTGAGAGTTTTAGGAATACTTAAAAGCACTTATTTGCTTTTATTTTTGAGATAGAGTCTCATCTGTCACTCAGGCTTGAATGCAGTGGCGCAATCCTGACTCCCTGCAACCTCCACCTCCCACATTCAAGCAATTCTTGTGTCTCAGCCACCCGAGTAGCTGGGATTACAGATGTGCGCTACCACACCTGGTCAATTTTTTTTTTTTGTATCTCTTGTAGAGATGGGGTTTGGTCATATTGGCCAGGCTGGTCTCAAACTCCTGGCCTCCAGTGATCTGCCTGCCTTGACCTCCCAAAGTGCTGGGATTACAAGAGTGAGCCACCGCACCTGGTGGAGCACTTATTTACTTCTAAACCAATTAGAGCTCTTTACGTGATTTTGGTAATAGTATATGGAGGTAGATAAATATCACATCTACACAACATACCTACATATATGTAAACACACAGGCCAGTGCACATAGAGATCTTATAACTTTCATTCTAAAATTTTAGTCACGAGTCAGGTATAAATACAGAATGCAAAACTCACTAATTTATATGAATTGGTTCTGATTTCTGCTTCATTTTTTAAAATCTGAATTATATTTCTGGCAGATGTAGCAAGTTAAGGTTACTTGCTCAATATGAGGGTTAAAGCTTTTCACCAATATTTATTTTAAAAGACTTCTAAGATTTTCATTTGCCCTGATATATCATCTTAGAGAGGCTGTGAAATAAATTTTGGAGGAGAGACATTTTGGTAATACTGAGTGGCTTTCTGGGTTTCCAAAGCCCATCTGAGTGAGACTGACTTTTTGGGCTTGGGCTGTATGGGAGATGGGTGAAGCCTGTGGCTGCCGGCATTCTCCCACTCTTCTGGCAACACATGTAATGCAGCAGAGGCAGCCATAATCCCTCAGGGAATTTAACTTTATTGGCCTGGGAACCACACCCTCATCCCCAGAGCAGCCACAGCAAGCCCCACATAAGGAGAGTCTGAGTTCAGACAGGCCTAACCTTGCCTCCATCTGATAGTCTTTCTCTACCTGCCATGGTAGCCAAAAACTAAAAATATAATAACTTGGGAGCTATATGGCCATGCCCACTGCCAGCCCAGAGCACGGTAGCTCCACTGGGTGGCTAAATCCAAAAAAAAGTAATAACAATCACTTCAGTTCAGCTCTCAGGAAGCCCCATCCCTAGGGGAAAGGGGAGACTACCACATCAAGGGAGAACCCCGTGGGACAAAAGGATCTGAACAGAGTCCCAAATCTTCCCTTTGACATAGTCTACCCAAATGAGAAGAAACCAGAGAAACAATTCTGGTAATATGACAAAACAAGGTCCTTTAACACCCCTAAAAAATCACACTAGCTCACCATCAATGGATCCAAACCAAGATGAAATCTCTGAATAGTCAGAAAAAGAATTCAGAAGGTTGACTAATAAGTCAATCAAGGAAATACCAGAGAAAGGTGAAGTACAACTTAAATAAAAAACAGATACAGGATATAAATGGAAAAATCTCCAGTGAAACAGCATAGATAAAAAACATCACAACTTCTGCAAATGAATGACACACTTAGAGAAGTGCAAAATGCACTGGAAAGTCTCAGCAATAGAACTGAACAAGTACAAGAAAGAATTTTAGAGCTTGAAGACAAGGCTTTTGAAATAACCCAATCCAACAAAGACAAAAAAGAATTTTTAAAAATGAACAAAGCCTCTAAGAAGTTTGGGATTATGTTAAATGACCAAACCTAAGAATAATTGGTGTTCCTAAGAGATCTAAAAGTTTGGAAAACATATTTGAGGGAATAATTAAGGAAAACTTCCCTGGCCTTGCTAGAGATCTAGATATTCAAATACAAGAAGCTCAAGCCCTGAAAAATTCATTGCAAAAAGATCATCACCTAAGCACATAGTCATGAAGTTATCTAAAGTCAAGATGAAGGAAATAATTTTAAAAGCTGTAAGGCAAAAGCATCAGATAACCTAGAGAAGAAAATCTATCAGATTAATAGCAGATTTCCCAGTAGACACCCTACAAGCTGGAAATGACTGTGGTCCTATCTTTAGCCTCCTTAAACAAACTATTATTATCAGCTCAGAATTTTGTATCCAGTGAGATCAAGCTTCATAATGAAGGAAAGAGACAGTCTTTCTCAGACAAAAAAAATGCTGAGAGAATTTGCCACTGCCAAGGCAGCACGACAAAAACTGCTAAAGAGAGCTCTAAATCTTGAAACAAATTTTCAAAATACACCAAAGTAGAATCTCCTTAAAGCACAAATCTCACAGGACTTAGAAAACAATAACACAGTTAAAAAAAAAAACAAAAAACCCAAAGGTATTCAGGCAACAAATAGCATGATGAGTAGAATAGCATCTCACATCTCAATGCTAACATTGAATGTAAATGGCCTAAATGCTCCAGTTAAAAGATATAGAATGGCAGAATGGATAAGAATTCACCAACTGAATATATGCTGTCTTTAAGAGACTCACCTGACACATAAGGACTCACATAACTTAAGATGAAGGGATGGAAAAAGATATCACATGTAAATGGACACTAAAAGGGAATAGTTCTTCTTATATCAGACAAAACAAACTTCGAAGCAACAGTAGTTAAAGAAGACAAAAAGGGACATTAACAATAGAAGGACTAATGGGAAAATATTGCAATCCTAAATATATATGCACCTAACATGGGAACTCCCAAATTTATAAAACAATTACTACTAGATATAAGAAATGAAATAGACAGCAACACAATAATAGTGGGGTACATTAATACTCCACTGACAGCAGTATATAGGTCATCAAGACAGAAAGTCAACAAAGAAACAATGGAATTAAACTACACCTGAGAAAAAATGGACCTAACATATATTTACAGAACATTCTACCCAACAACTGCAGAATATGAATTCTGTTCATTAGCACATGGAACATTCTCCAAGATAGACCATGTGATAAGCCACAAAACAAGTCTCAACCAATTTAAGAAAGTTGAAATTATAGCAAGTGTGTGGTCTCTCAGACCACAGTGCAATAAAGTTGGAAATCAACTCCAAAGGAAACTCTCAAAACCATGCAAATACATGGAAATTAAATAACTTGCTCCTGAGTGATCACTGGGTCAACAATGAAATCAAGATGAAAATTTAAAAGATTTTTGAACTGAATGATAATAGTGACACATCCGATCAAAACCTCTGGGATACTGCAAAGGCAGTGATATAGTTTGGCTGTGTCTCCACTAAAATCTCATCTTGAATTCCTACATGCTGTGGGAGGGACCCAGTGGGAGACAACTCATGAAATCATGGGGTCAGGTCTTTGCTGTGCTGTTCTCATGATAGTGAATAAGTTTCACAAGATCTGATGATTTTAAAAGGGGAGTTTCCCTGCACAAGCTCTCTTCTCTTTTCTCTTGTCTGCCACAATGTGAGATGTGCCTTTCACCTTCTGCCATGATTGTGAGGCCTTCCCAGCCATGTGGAACTGTTAAGTCAATTAAACCTCTTTCTTTTGTAAATTTCACAGTGTGGGGTATGTCTTCATCAGCAATGTGAAAATGAGCTAAGACAGCTGGTGCTAAGAGGAAGGTTCATAGCATTGAATGCCTACATCAAAAAGTCTGAATGAGCACAAATAAACAATCTAAGGTCACACCTCATTAAACTGGAGAATCAAGATCAATCCAAAACCTAACCCAGGAGAAGAAAAGAAATAACAAAGATTAGAGTGCAACTAAATGAAATTGAAACAAACAAACAAAAATACAAAAAATAAATGAAACAAAAAGCAGTTCTTTGAAAACATAAATAAAATTGATAAACCATTAGCAAGATTAACCAAGAGAAGGAGAAGATCCAAATAAGCTCAATTAGAAATGAAATGAGAGCTATTACAACCAATATCACAGAAATACAAAAGGTTGTTAAAGGCTACTATGAACACCTTTATGTGCATAAACTAGAAAACCTAGAGGAGATGGATAAACTGGAAATATACAACCCTCCTAGATTAAACCATGAAGAAATAGAAACTCTGAACAGACCAATAACAAGCAATGAGACTGAAATGGTAATTTAAAAGTTAAGAAAAAAAAGTTCAGTGCCAGATGGATTCACAGCCAAATTCTATCAGACATTCAAAGAAGAATTGGTACCAATTCAATTGACACTATTCCAAAAGATGGAGAAAGAGGGAATACTCCCTAAATCATTCTATGAAGCCAGTATCACCCTAATACCAAAATCAGAAATGGACATAACACAAAAAAGAAACTACAGACCAATATCCCTAATAAACATAGATGTAAAAATCCTCGACAAAATACTAGCTAACCAAATTCAACAGCATATCAAAAAGATAATCCACCATGATCAACTGGGTTTCGTACTAGGGATGTAGGGATGGTTTAACATGCTCAAGTCAATAAATGTGATACACTATTCAAACTATTAAAAACAAAAATCACATGATCAACTCAATAGATGCAGAAAAAGTATTTGACAAAATCCAGCATCCCTTTATGATTAAAACTCTGCAAAATTGACATAGAAGAGACATACCTTAACATTAAAAAAGCCATCTATGACAACATTATACTGAACAGGGACAAGTTGAAAGCATTCCCTCTGAGAACTGGAACAAGACAAGGATGCCCACTTTCACCACTTCTATTCAACATAGTGCTGGAAGTGCTAGCCAGAGCAATCAGACAAGAGAAAGAAATAAAGGGCATCCAGATTGGTAAAGAGGAAGTCAAACTGTTACTGTTTTCTGATGAATTGATCGTATACCTAGAACACCCTAAAGACTCATCCAAAAACCTCCTAGAATTTGGTAAATGAATTCAGCAAAGTTTCAGGTACAAAATTAATGTACACAAATCAGTAGCCCTGCTATCCACCAAGAGCAACCAAGCTGAGCATCAAATCAAGAACTCAACCCCTTTTACTATAGCTGAAAAAATTAAAAAAATATACATACTTAAGCAAGGAGGGTGAAAGATATCTACAAGGAAAACTACAAAATGCTGCTGAAAGAAATCATAGACAACAAAAACAAATGGAAATACATCCCATACTTATGGATGGTTAGAATCAATATTGTGAAAATGATCACACTGACAAAAGAAATCTACAAATTTAATGCAATTCCCATCAAAATACCACCATAATTCTTCACAGAACTAGAAAAAACAATTCTAAAATTCATATGGAACCAAAAAGAGCCTGCACAGCCAAAGCAAGACTAAGCAAAAAGAACAAATCTGGAGGCATTAGATTACCTGACTTCAAACTATACTATAAGGGTATAGTCACGAAAACAGCATGGTACTGGTATAAAAACAGGCATAGGGACCAATGGAACAGAAGAGAGAACCCAGATATAAAGCCAAATACCTACAGTCAACTGATCTTTGACAAAGCAAATGAAAGCATGAAGTGGGGAAAGGACACCTTATTCAACAAATGGTGCTGGGATAATTGGCAAGTCACATATAGGAGAATGAATCCTCCTCTCTCACCTTATCCAAAAATTAACTCAAGACAGATTAAAGGTTTAAATTTAAGACCCAAAACTATAAAAATTCTAGAAAATAACCTCAGAAAAATCCTTCTAGACAGTGGCTTAGGCAAAGACTGTGACCAAGAACCCAAAAGCAGATGCAACAAAGAGAAAGATAAATAGATGGGACTTAGTTAAACTAAAGAGCTTCTGCATAGCGAAAGAAATAATCAGCAGAGTAAACAGATAACCCACAGAGTGGCAGAAAATCATCACAATCCATTCTTCTGACAAAAGACTTATATCCAGAATCTACAAGGTACTCAAATAAATAAGCAAGAAAAAAACAAAAACCATCAAAAAGTGGGCTAACGACATGAATGGACAATTCTCAAGAGAAGACACATAAATGGCCAACAAACATATGAAAAAATACTTAACATCACTAATTATCAGAAAAATGCAAATCAAAACCACCATAATATCTTACTCCTGCAAGAATAGTCATAATAAAAAAATCAAATATGATAGATGTTGGCATGGATGTGGTGAAAAGGGAACATTTTTACACTGTTGGTGGGAATAAAAAATTGTAAAAACACTATGGAAAACAGTGTAGAGATGCCCTAAAAAACTAAAAGTAGATCTGCCATTTGATCCAGCAATCCCACTACTAGGTATCTTCCCAGAGGAAAATAAGTCATTATATGAAAAGGATATTTGCATATGCATATTTATAGCAGCACAATTTGCAATTGCAAAGATATGGAACCAGCCCAAATGCCCATTAATCAATGAGTGGATAAAGAAAATGTGGTATGTGGTGGCCGAGCACGGTGGCTCACGCCTGTAATCCCAGCACTTTGGGAGGCCAGGGCAGGCAGATCACAAGGTCAGGAGATCAAAACCATCCTGGCCAACATGGTGAAATCCTGTCTCTACTAAAATAAAAAAACAATGAGCTGGGCATGTTGGCACATGCCTGTAATCCCAGCTACTTGGGAGGCTGAGGCAGGAGAATCACTTGAACCCTGGAGGCGGAGGTTGCAGTGAGCTGACATCATGCCACTGCACTCCAGCCTGGCGACAGAGCAAGGCTCCGTCTCGAAAACCAACAACAACAAAAAATGTGGTATGTGATATGTNAGGCCAGGGCAGGCAGATCACAAGGTCAGGAGATCAAAACCATCCTGGCCAACATGGTGAAATCCTGTCTCTACTAAAATAAAAAAACAATGAGCTGGGCATGTTGGCACATGCCTGTAATCCCAGCTACTTGGGAGGCTGAGGCAGGAGAATCACTTGAACCCTGGAGGCGGAGGTTGCAGTGAGCTGACATCATGCCACTGCACTCCAGCCTGGCGACAGAGCAAGGCTCCGTCTCGAAAACCAACAACAACAAAAAATGTGGTATGTGATATGTATATATATAATGAAATACTACTCAGCCATAAAAGGAAAAGTAATGATGGCATTTGCAGCAACCTGGATGGAACTGGAGACCATTATTCTAAGTAAAGTAACTCAGGAATAGAAAACTAAACATCATACGTTCTCACTCATAACTCAGAGCTAAGCTATGAGGATGCACAGGTATAAGAATGATACAATGGACTCTGGAGATTCAGAGGAAAGGGTGGAAGCAGGGGTGAGGATAAAAGACTACACATTGGGTACAGTGTACACTGCTCGGTTGACAGACACACGAAACTCTCAGAAATCATTTCTAAAGAACTTATTCATGTAACCAAACATGACCTGTTCCCCAAAATCTATTGATATTTTTAAAAATGCCAATCGATTCAAATAAACCTCAAAAAAAATTCCTTCTATGGTGAAGGAAGTTGTTGCATTTGGCCCCACCTAAAACCAAGAAAAGAGGTTTAATTGGCTTATGGTTCTGCAGGCCGTACAGAAAGCATAGCAGCCTCAGGAAACTTTCAATCATGGCAAAAGGCAAAGGGGAAACAGGCATGCCTTACATGGCCAGAGCAGGAGGAAGAGAGAGAGGGGAGGTGCTACAGGTGCTACACACTTTTAAACAACCACATCTCCTGATAACTCACTCACTATATAGTACCAAGTGGGTATGGTGCTGAACCATTGATGAGAACTCTGCCCTCATGATCGAATCACCTCCCACCAGGCCCTATCTCCAACAATGAAAAATTACAATTTGACATGAGATTTGGGCAGGGACACAGATCCAAACCATATCTTGGATTCTCAAAGTTCAATGGTATGCCAAGATAATTCCCTGCTTCTGGGACTCCAGCTGGTGACATGTTCAAACATTATGGCAATCATTCAGTTTGTTTTTCTTAAAACTAAAATAAAAGATCATAGCTATAACATCATACAGTCCAAATAGAACCCATAACTCAAACTGTATCTCAAGGCTTTCAAAACACATTTAGGATTCAAAGGTTACATCACTGCTAAATACTGTCTGAAAGTTAGCTGATACTCCTTCTTCTCTGAACCCTTTCTACACCTTCTCACCCTCATCCCTCTCTAAGCTAAACTCTTTTTCCAAAACTCCTTAGCTTTTCTGGCTTTCTTACTATTTAGGCAAAGACACTTGAAAACCAGTAGATATAAAACAAAATCACTTTGACATTTGTGCTGTTTCTAAAAGGCAAAAGATGAAACTCCCATATAAAAGACACCCTCCCTATACTGAAAGGAAAGGTAACACTCTTCAAAAATGAAGAATTGAGAGCAAGAAAATACTGTACAGACCTTGTTAGAATGATTCTTATCTTTGGGCCTCCTCACATAATTCAGTCACATTTTCATAGTTAACGATGCATTGTCTAATCCGGTATATTAGTAACTAACTCAAACTTCTTTACCCAAAATTTGATTCAAAGGCTTCATAAGGTTACCTGTTAGAGGAATAAAAAATCTTAATATTTAGTTTTATTTCATTTTGTCAGGCATATAGTTTTGACCTGTATTAGTGTGTTCTTGTTATAAAGAAATACATGAGGCTGACAAATTTATAAGAAAAGAGGTTTAATTGGCAGATGGTTCTGCAGGCTATACAGGTAGCATAGTGCTGACATCTGCTTCTGGTAAGGCCTCAGGAAGCTTACAATCACAGCAGAAGGCAAAGTGTGGCAAGTATCTCACATGGCAAGAGTGGGAGCAAGAGAGAGAGAGGGGAGTGGGGTGTGTGCCACACTTTACAACAACCAGATCTCATGAGTAGTCACTTACTATTGCTAGGACAGCAGCAAGCCATGAGGGACCTGCTCAAACACCTCCCACCAGGCCCCACGTCCAACACTGGGGATTACATTTCAACATGAGATTTGGTAGGGACACAGATCCAAACAGTATCAGGATCCAACCATCTTCTTATAAACCAGTGCATTTATATTACTATGTTTTACTTGTGACTAAACTTTTAATACATATGGTAAGGTCTTTATTTTGTTTTGATTTTATTATTTTTATTTTATTATTAGTGCAACCTTTGCTTCCCGGGTTCGAGTGATTATCCTGCCTCAGCCTCCTGAGTAGCTGGGACTACAGGCACGTGCCACCACGCCCAGCTAATTTTTGTATTTTTAGTAGAGATGGGGTTTCACCATGTTAGTCAGGATGGTCTCAATCTCCCAACCTCGTGATCCGCCCACCTCAGCCTCCCAAAGTGTTGGGATTACAGGCGTGAGCCACTGCGCCCAGCCAGAATCAGGACATTCTAAGAAAATATTACCCAACAGGAAGAGCAAGGCCAGGAAATGTGGAAATACTGGACCCCAGGTCATGTGGTTATCAGATACCTGGGAGAAGGTTTGGGTGTGGAAGTGATAGTGGCCTGGGTAAATGAGGAATGAGATGATATGGAAGCACCTGCTGTAATTTGGAGAGAAACAAAAAAAGGGATAAGGAGGGAGTGAGGAATGAAAGGCATGCAGGTTCACCAACATCACTAGTTGGCTTCCTGCTAAACAATAACTACCATTTATTAAGGATAATGCAGATGCTAGGCACTGTACTAAGTATGTTACATCAGCTCTCATGTCAATTTCTGCAATACTTCTATGAGTTACACTGTATTTTACCACTTTGTGGAAAACAAAAAACAAAACAGATTCTCAGAGAGGTTACATAATCTCCCTAAAGCTATTAATAGTGAGCCTGGGATGCCAACCAACTATCCCAATTAAATTCCAAAGTCCTTTTTTTCTCCTTAATATCTTTCATCAAAAAAGGCAAATTAAATTTTGTGAAGAAGAAAAACTAGCAGAATCTAAGCACCATTTGTTTTAACCATGGTGATTGAATTAACTCATCAACATTTGCTGAGAATTCATAAATTGTTAATAGAATTGTAGAAGTACTATCACCTTTGCTGATGCCTACTTGAATAGAGCTTCTTAATTTAACTTCAGGATATTTAAATTGTCTGGCTTCTCAGAAGTTTCATTTAATAGGCCTTGACCTGGAAATTGGCCAAGAGCTGTTATAATAGAGGTGGCAACTACTACTCCAAGAAATCTTATTTCTTGTTGTATTAAGAAGCAGAGCTAAAGGAAGACGATCACTGAGTACATATTGGTCTATTGATCCAGCCTATGTGTCTTGTAAATTATTAATGGTTGGCACATATTCCCAGAAAAGTAGAATGAAATACAAATAAACAAAAAAGCTCTTCTTATTTGAGAAGCAAAGTAGCTTTACAGACTGTATAAGATTATAGAAGTCAGATGCTCTGATTTTTTTCCACTATGTTGGCCCATTCTTTTAAAACACTAATAGAACTGAACAGCTTAAGGGTATTATAAGAAAGTAAATGAGGCTCATACTCTAATTAGAAGCAATTTGAACTAAACTACTTACACTGTGGCCAAGACTGCTTTATAAAATTGAATTAAAAAATGTAAGAAAAAATAATGACTAGTATGTAAAGGTACACATGAATATTTACCAGCGATACTGGTCATGCAGGAATTAGGTGAAGTTGTATTTTTATTATCCCAGAGACTATATGAATAAATAAGAAAAGTAAGGAAAAAAGGGGAAAATATAAAAACAATGATCTATTAATATTTCATACCTACTTTTCCCTAGGCAAAATAAATTTATTGTGCTGAACAAAGAATAAAAAGAGATCTTAAGTTATTTCAGTTTTTAAAAAAAATCCTAAATATTATATAGATAGATAGATAGATAGATAGATAGATAGATAGATAGATAGATATTTTTTTTTTTGGGGGGGGACGGAGTCTTGCTCTGTTGCCCAGACTGGAGTGCAATGGCGCAATCTCAGCTCACTACAACCTCCATCTCCCGGGCTCAAGCGATTCTCCTGCCTCAGCCTCCCGAGTAGCTCGGATTACGGGCACCCGCCACCATACCCAGCTAATTTTTGTATTTTTAGTAGAGATGGGGTTTCACCATTTGGCCAGGCTGGCCTTGAACTCGTGACCTCAGGTGATCCACTCGCCTCGACCTCCCAAAGTGCTGGGATTACAGGGGTGAGCTATCATGCCTGGCCCTTAATGTTATATATTAATCTTCCTCACATAATCATGATAACTCACAGGTAGTGCTGTTTTTCTTTGATACTATGCACTAGTAGACGTGTAAATCAGATGGAATTCTAATGAATTCTTAGACTTTTAAAATCAGCATTTTGGATATTTAAATGACCTCACAGATTGTCTAATCCAGTGTTTCTCCCTCATTTTAAAAAATATCTTTTATTTTTTATTTTTAAAAATAGAGATGAGTTCTCACTATATTGCCTAGGCTGGTCTCGAACTCCTGGGCTCAAGTGATCCTCCAACCTTGGTCTCCCAAAATGGTAGAATTATAGGTGTGAGCCACCACACTTGGCCTCAGTGTTTCTCAAAGTGTAGTCCAGAGATTGAGTCAGAATCAGTTGGAATGACTGATAAAAATGCATATTCCTAGAAGTCACACCCAAATGAACTAAACGAAAAATCTGTCATTGAAATGTATCACAGCAGCCTGCTAACTTTGAAAGCATACAACGTTTTCTGTATTTTCAGACAACACAGAAAACTCAGAGGAATACGGATGGCCCTCCTTCTCTCATCCTTTGCCCAAGTTCTGGGGATTGGGTTTAAATACCCACTGCATGGACTGCATGCCTGTGTCTCCCTCAAATTCATTCATATGTTGAAGCTGTAACCCCCAATGTGATGGTATTACGAGGTGGAGGCTTTGGGAGGTAATTAGGTTTAGATGAGATCATGCAGGTAATGCCACCACGTTATGATTAGTTCCCTTATAATAAGAGGAAGACACACTAGAGCATCCTCTCTCCATCCTGCAAAGATATAGCAAAAGGCAGGCTGTCTGCAAGCCAGGAAGAGGGCCTTCATCAGAACCAGGCCATTCTGGCATCCTGATCTTGAACTTCCCAACTTCTAGAACTGTGAGAAATAAATTTCTATCGTTTAGGCCACTTAGTCTGTGGCATTTTGTTATGGCAGCATGAGCTGTCTAAGACATACATTCTGGGTTTGCATTCAGTATGATTTTCTATAACATGTTTTTGCCTTTCTTTTTATATCTGATATCCATAAAATGATTATAAAATGAACTTTTATTGCACCCATTGCTATATCTTATCAGTGGGCGAATGTTAACATTTTGTAGGAATCAGACATATAGGCATTTGGGATTTGTAAGTCCCGTGCCTGTCAGATTTTAAGTTTTATGAAGTTCATACATATCTCTGAAAGTTAATCATGTGTGATCTTTTAAACCCAGCAAGGGGCACAAGCAGAATTTAAACTCAGTCCTGGCTCAGTGCCTTTTCTTTTTATTTATGTAATGCCATCTCTAGCAACAGTGAAAATATTATACAACTTATGTCACATAAACAGTCTTAATGATATTTGAATTAAAAAACAACCACAGCTATGAAGGTCTACAGAGTTACTTTTGTTGTTTTAAATTCAAGTCAATAAATCAGAAAAAAGATGTTAATGTTTTCATAGAGAAAGACTAGAAAGGATCTTAAAAATAATAAAATTTGACCTCCATATTTTACAAATGAGGAAACTGAGGCCTCTGTGTACTAAGTTACTTCTCCAAGATAATACAATGTACAACGGCAGAATCATATCCAGACATAAGACTGTTGACTCATGGCCTTTTGCTCTTTTCTCTGACCCTGTTATTCAGGAGTATTGTCCATGGACTAGTAGCATAACATAATCTAGGAGCTGGACCAATACTTCGCAAATGTCAATGTACATGATGAATCTCCTGGCATTAAAATAAAAAAGTAGATTCTGATCTAGTAGGGCTGGAGTGAGGTCTGGGGTGCTACATTTTTATTAAGCTTCCAGTTGCTGTGTAGTGAATTATTATAGTTTTATGTTGCCTCAGTATCTGTTTTGAGTATAAGTTGGACTTTCTCATACCAAAAGCAGGACTTCATCACCCTTGATCCAGTTTCTAGTTTTCTTCTTTTTCCCAGTTCATCAGATTGATGGATCCAGATGTCTGCCTTTTGTAATCACCTCCTGGTGACCACGTCTTTGTGGTACAGCTAGATACAACTGACTGTACTTGCCCCACAGACTTCACACCCTGCGTGGACTGTGCAGATATGCCACAGTGACCACCTCTGTCACAGTGTGACTCCATGGAGCCAATGTCTGCTTGTGTTAAATTCACCAATTAGAATTCCCCTTGAGCCAGCAGCTTGGGTAGCACCTTTAGACTCCAATACAGGCTTTGGGCCACAGGCCTTTATCTCTCTCCTGCTCCCTGCCTGCTTTCTGTTTTCCCAGGGAGGCATGCTATCTTCTTCTCCTGGATCTGTGAGTAATATTCTGCTTCTGTTATTTTGTGTGTTCTATTGTGCTCCCTCCTCTGTGTCTTACTTGACCAACGTATCCAAGCCCAACTCTCCTAGAGGGTGGCTATCTTGATTAGAATAAACTGGACACAGGTCAGACAAGAGTCACAAGGGTGTCTGCCAGTATAAACAAGTTCCTGTGAAAGGGGTACTTGGTCACATGTTGGACACTTGGACATCAGGCCATTCACCAGGACAAAGAAGTATCTTGTGGGCCTGGTGTGGTGGTTCACACCTGTAATTCCAGCACTTTGGGAGGCTGACGTGGTTGGATCACGAGGTCAGGAGATCAAGACCATCCTGGTCAACATGGTGAAACCCTGTCTCTACTAAAAATACAAAAATTAGCTGGGTGTGGTGGTGCATGCCTGTAGTCCCAGCTTGGGAGGCTGAAGCAGGAGAATCGCTTGAACCCAAGAGGCAGAGGTTGCAGTGAGCCGAGATCGTACCACTATACTCTAGCCTGGGGACAGAGTGAGACTCTGTCTCAAAAAAAAAAAAAAAAAAAAAAAAGGCAGCATTCTGTAAAAGGTTCACTGTAAAGATCAATCCATGCTGTCCGGGCAGGGGTACAATTTACAGTCATTCTCCAGAGACAGAGCTCAAGACCAAATTAAAGGAAAAAAAATCACAACATGTTGTCTATGCTGCTGATCCCCAGGACACAATGAGTAATTACAATATGTTGATAGGTGAATGGAGTCCCCTTTCTCCTGAAGGATCACTTTCCTCCAGCAATAGGAAAAGGAACTGCTCTGGCTGCAGCTGAGTCTTAGGTTTAAATGTTGTTCAAGAGATGGCTTCTCTAAGCTTACATTCTTCAGTCAGCTTCATCAATTTAGACATACTTGAGAAATAAAAGATTAATAATTTGATTCTAAATTGTGAAAGGTATTTACTCCCTAGTTGCCATAAATGGCTAATGAAAAATATAGGTGGATTGATAATTATTTATATTTGATGAATAAAATATATCAAAAGGCTTTTAATAAAAAAGAGTTAACACACCTAATTTACCACCAAAGATACGTGTGACTCCTCAGTTGAAAATGCTTCTCAGGGCTTAGTGTTTTTACAAAGAAGGCCTAGGAATAAAGAACACAGATGATCTTTTAAGGAGGAAAACCATTACATTCATGGTCATAATTTTTAAAAAGTCATTAGTATGTGGGTTTGAACACCATGTACTCCTTATTAATAAAGATCAGACATTTATTCAGCAAACATTTATTTGATGCCTAACATGAATCAGAATGTACAAAACTACCTACAATTCAAATAAGAGCCAGATCCTAACCTCTAGAAACATACCAGAAAAAAAGATATATAATCCCATGTAAAATGTAAATATTTCTTGAAGAATATTGAGTGGAACAGCAGTAATAATTAGTAATTACAAAGTATGTTACCTTTTCAAGACCGTTTGCACATTAGTTCATTAACCCCATTGTGAGAAAAATAAACCTTGAATTTCTTTTAATAGTCAGCAAGAAAAATGAGGTCAAGAAATTGTGTGATTTACTTATAGCAACCAAGAGGGTAAACTAGTGTTTAAAAAAAAATTATCCAAAACTTGGAAATCAGAATGAAACAGTATGACTATCCAATATAATATAGAATATTGTATATAAGGCCCACCCAGGGATTATTTTATAAAGTGAATGTACCTGTGACTAACTTTGCTATATTACTATCTGATTAGAGTCCAGGTACTGTGAACAACATGCTAACTTATAGATTTTTATTTGATAGAAATGGCATCTACAGAGGATATGGTTTAACTGTCCTGCAGGACATTGAGCAGTTTGTATTTAACATCCCACTCACCAATCCTGGCCTCCAAAATGCCTGTAAGTAAACAGTTTCTCAAAATGGTCTTTGAAGGAGCTTTATCATCTTACTGGCTCCCTTGTTAATGACAATATATCTATGACAAATATCTATATTTGTGTGAGAATTACTTTAAAAATTTTTGAAAATTATACTTCAATACTAGGCCAATGACTCAGAAATTTATTGAACTTAATAATTATGACAATTATCCTTGGTCAGAGAGTGGAAGGTGAAAAAGAAAGTTATATTTTTTATAATAAAAAATAATATGACAATTAAAATGACATTACTCTGAAGTTCAATAAGAAAAATAAAGTGTTCCCTGATTAATTGAGCAACCACTGATTACCCTTTGTATTCTTACAGCATTGTCTGCGACCCTCACTGTTTATTTAATATAGATTAGTGACTTTTTCTTATATAATCTCTCTTCCTAACCAGATTTTAAAATCTCATACTTGTAGGCCAGGTACAGTGGCTCACACCTGTGATCCCAACACTTTGGGAGGCCGAGGTGGATGGATCACCTGAGGTCAGTTCAAGACCGGCCAACATGGCAAAACCCTGTCTATACCAGAAATACAAACAGGAGCTGCTCGTGACTTGGGAGGCTGAGGCACGAGAACTGCTTGAACTTGGGAGGCGGGGGTTGCAGTGAGCCAAAATCACTCCACTGCACTACAGCCTGGGCAACAGAGTGAGACTCCATCTTAAAAAAAAAAAAAAATTATAGTTGTTTCCATCCTTCAGGATGCTAAATGAGTAAGCATGGTAGATTCTCAATATTTATTTTGTAAAGAAACTGAATGAAACATATAAGGCATTAATGTGCACAAAGCCAATATGCCCAAATTGGTATTTACTAAGTTTTAGAAAATTCTAACAAAATATAAGTGGCTGTAAGAGAACCAGAAAAGAGAAATGGTAAGATTCTCACGCTTCATACACATGTAAGTTTATATGCCCCATCTTGTTTTAAGAATAATTTAAGCTTTCAAGGACAAAAAAAGAAAAAAACTTAAAAATACCTGTTGCATGGCAGCATATATCAATTAAAAGCCAAGTGAAAGAACAAAGAAAGTGATTGGCTCAACATGATACAAGTAACCAGGGTTCCAAATAAAAAATTGATCACAGTGAGGGTAAAAGACTTTGTAGGTTTACTGTGGCTATGTACATAATGATAAGGAAAAGCTAGAAAAAAAAAAAAAGAAAGAAAGAAAAGGCAGCAGAATCATTACTTCTTGACTTTCAATATCATCATATTGCTGTTAGAACACAAACATTCTATATAACCTTTTTTTCTCTGTCCTTCTAAGCCCTATATCAGTTTATACAGTAAATTACATTCAATATATATTATTAAGTTACTAGGTTCTTGTGATCCCACAGTTTGTGGAGGTCCCATTTCTTCCTTTAAAATAGTTTAGGTGATAAAGGTGACTGGACAGAAGAACATTTGTCAAATGGTCTCACAGTACTCACAATAAAACCAATCACTCATAAACAGTCAAAATACTCTTTTGAGCTTTGTTTTCAGAAAAGCTTAACATGCTGTACATAGCTATCAAATATGAAACATTCACAGCCCTAAAAAAAGGTGAAAGGCAACCCAAGATATCAAGCATATTTAATTAAACAGACTTCATGAAAAATTCAAGTAAATAATTGCGTTAGAGCTAGCAGATAACCTTGTATAGTCTTACTCATTTGATGTTCATTTGTTCACAAAGACATGGTTTTTCTTGTGGTTTGTTATCATGCCAAAATGCATGCAGGGAACATCATAACAGTTTTGCAATTTAGCTAAATATTTGTACAGTTTTATTATAGTGTTAGTTTTTGTGAATCTATTGATTAAATATCTCTCGAAGCATTTGCTTAGTTTTTCTCCTTTTATCTCACAAATGAAGTCAGCTTATTATCCTCACAAATGCTAAAAAATATAACGCTGGTATCTCAAAACAAAAGAGACTTCAGGAATGATTCAGGATTCAGGGTATCATTTACTATCATACTGTTATACTTCAACCCAAAGCAGACACGTAACACCCATCTTTACCCAGCCTTAATGCTCTCCTGATTTTGCCCTACAGGACCATGTTGGGGAAATGTTTGAAAAATGATGAAATGAAGGAGATAATTTGTGCATCTAGTTGAAAGGTAGGCAGATGAGAAATAGTGTATGTATGTCTGTGTATTCATATATAGTTACGTTACATTTGCCTGGAATGTGAAGAACCAAGTTGACATCATAGTGGATACAAAAGAGTGTAATTTCCTGACCGGGCATGGTGGCTTATGCCTGTAATCTCAGCACTTTGGGAGGCCAAGGCAGGTGGATCACTTGAGGTCAGGAGTTCGAGACCAGCCTGGCCAACCTGTCTCTACTAAAAATACAACAAATTAGCCAGATGTGGTGGTGGGTGCCTGTAATCCCAGCTACTTGGGAGGCTGAGGCAGAATTGCTTGAACTCGGGAGGCAGAGGTTGCAGTGAGCTGAGATCACACCATTGCACTCCAGCCCGGGCAACAAGAGTGAAACTCTGACTCAAACAAACAAACAAACAAAGAGTATAATAGTGTAGATTCTGGTTAGAAAGATAAGATACAAATAAGAAAAATTACCAACTGTGATATGGTTTGGATTTGTGTCCCCACCCAAATCTCATGTCAAATTGTAATTCCCAGTGTTGGAGGAGGGGCCTAATTGGAGGTGATTAGATCATGGGATCATGGGGGCAGACCTCCCCATTGCTGTTCTCATGCTAGTGAATGAGTTCTCACAAGATCTGGTTGTTTAAAAGTGTGTGGCACCATTCCCCTCTCTCTCTTCCTCCTTCTCCAGCCATGTAAAACATGCCTGCTTCCCCTTTGCTTTCTGCTATGAATGTTGGTTTCCTGAGGCCTCCCCAGCCACGCTTCCTGTACAACCCATGGAACTGTGAGTTAATTAAAACTCTTTTCTTTATAAATTACCCACTCTCAGGTAGTTCTTTATAGTAATGCAAGAATGAACTAATATAAACCATTTGAGAAATTAAAGTCAATCATTTGATTTGAAATCCACAGAGAACCTTAGAAAAATCACCTTGCTATCAGTGTTTGTATTGATAGAAATGTTCTGTCAATGACCTGCCTTGCAAAAACGTTGCTTACAAAGTTTGGATGAAGTTTTATTAAAAGTTAGAAAGATTCACGGCCTGGACAATATGGCAAAATCCCATGTCTTTACAAAAATACATATACAAAAATACACACACACAAAATGCCAGGAATGCTGGCTTGCAGCTATAATCCCAGCTACTTGTGGGGTTGAGGTGGGAGGAGCACCTGAGCTTGGGAGGCCAAGGCTGCAGTGAGCCGAGATCACACCACTGCACTGTATCCTGGGAGACAAAGTGAGACTGTGTCTCAAAAAAAAAAGTTAGAAATGTTCAGTAGATATAATAACAACGGTCTATTTTTTCAATATTTCATTCACAGGATAAAAAATCTTCAGCATGTTCCAGAGTAGTACTCAATTAGCCAGCTGCACTGACTTCTACCACCCAGGTCCCTTTGCTTTCATGGCAATATCCCATCTCTACCATCTCATCTCATCTCCTGGTGACAGTCATTGTAGAGTCCCTATTGACTACACTATCCTCTGCTGGTGTAGTCCGATATTTCCTTGTTATGCCTTTCTTTTAGGCATCTAGTTCATCAACAGTTTTGGGGGATTTATTTAACATTTAGTGAGCATCAATACTTGCCAGGCACTGGTGATAGCCACTTAGCCACTTTAGATCTCTTTAAGATAAACATTTAAGATTTCTTTTACTCCAGTTGATGTCCTCAGCAATTCAGTGTACCTTGCAGTTTTAGTGCTTGAGGTGCTAGAGGAAGAACTTTCATGAAATCTTGTCACTTGTGTGCCTGATCTATTGGGAGCTCCTTCTTGGACTAACCCCTTGTTTTATAATTCAACCCCATCTGCAAACATTGTATTCAACAGTGTGGTCATCACTGTAACTCCAAACACCACTCATCCTAAATCTTACTATGGTGCAGGGTTCCAGATTAAAAACCTGGAGGAGAGGGCTGTATGGCAAGCAATAATAAGGGTACAGTTTGAAAAGTACTAGCTCCTAAAAGATGGGCCTTGAGCAAAAAGCAAAAGGGGCAATAGGTAAGAAATATAAAAAGGGCGATGCACCTCGGTAATAAATATTAAGAAACATGAATAGAATGATGCTTCATTTCATCTAGAAGACAAACTCGGCAAGATTTCATGAAAGTTCTTTTCTCCTCCTATTTATTTAAGAATTATACTTCAGAAATGGTTGTCACCAAGACCCGCAATAACATGTATATCAGATTTTTTTTTTTTTTTTTTTGAGATAGTCTCACTCTGTCACCCAGGCTGGAGTCCAGTGGCATGATCTCAGGTATATTTGAATGTTTTAAGAATTCTTTTTTTCTGATTTGGCTTATAATAATGGGGACTGTTTTTGTCAATTAGGTAATATGCAAGATACTTACAAATAGAATGAATTAAATATGAAGCTCTGAGGTTTCAACAAAAGTATATTTACGGAGAACAATATGGAGGTTTCTCAAAAAACTACAAATAGAACTACCATATGATCCAGGAATCTTACTACTGGGCATTAATCCAAATGAAAGGAAATCAATATATCAAAGAGACATCTGCACCTCCATGTTTACTGTAACATGATTCATAATAGCCAAGATATGAAATCAACCTAGTTGTCTAATAACAGATGAATAGATGAAGATGTGCTGTAAAAACACCATGGAACATTATTCTGCCATGAAAAAGAATGAAATCCTGTCATTGGCAACAACACAGATGGAATTGGAGGATATTAAGTAAAATGAGTCAGGAACAGAAAGATAAACACCTTATGTTCTCATTCCTACGTGGAAACTAAAAAAAGTTGATTTCATAAAAGTGAAAAGTAAAACAGAGGATATTAGAGTCTAGAAAGGGCAGGGAGAAGAGAAGGATGGGGAAGACATTAGAGGATACAAAATTAAAGATAGGAGAAATAGGACTAGTGTTCTATAACACTGTAGGAAGACCATAGTTAATATAAAGTTTCAAATAGCTAGAAGGAATGTGTTAGCCCATTTTGCATTGCTATAAAGAAATACCCGAGGCTGAGTAATGTATAAAGGAAAGTGGTTTATTTGGCTCATGTTTCCACAGACTGTACAAGCGTGGCACCAGCATCTGCTTGGCTTCTGGTGAGGCCTCAGGGAGCTTACAATTATGTCAACAGCATATCACATGGCGAGAGAGGGAGCAAGAGATGAGGAGCAAGAGAGGTGGTGATGGGGGGTCCCAGACCTTTTTTAACAACCAGATCTTGTGACAACTTATTATCATGGGCAGGGCACCAAGTCATTCATGAAGGAGTCTCCCCCATGACCAAAACACTTCCTACCAGGCCCCCACCCAACATTGGGGATCACATTTCAACATAAGTTTTGGAGGGGACAAATATCCAAACTCTATCAAGGAGGATATTGAATGTCTTCAACATAAAGAAATGATACATGTTTGAGATGACAGATATGCTAATTACCATCATCTGATCACTATACATTATATGTATGGAAAAATTACTATACATGCCATAAATATGTACAATTATTACATGTCAGTTTAAAAACTTCTAAACAAATTTATAAAATACATCAAAGTTGATGGAAAAAAATCACGCATAGTCTTACAAACACTAAAATACAAAATTCTGATATTTAGAAAAAAATTCTAATATTTTAAAATTTAGTCTTTTTGATATAATAGTTATTTGAAATTTATATGCTCCATAAGCCAATTTTAGTAAAAATCTTCAATAAGCTAGTTTATAAATTGTAATATATATAATGTGTGTATGTGTGTGTGTGTGTGTGTGTATGGCATGTATACTACAAAAGATACATTTTCAGTGAAAATGCTTAAAATTTTTATACAATTTAAGGCATCATTACAAAATATTCAAGGGAGTATATCATTTTAAAACATTCTTTTAGAGAGCACATTAATAAAAATATTTGAAGACTACTGTCCTAAAAGACCTCTCTCCTCTCAATTTCCACTTCAGTTTTAGGCTTTGGAAGTGAAATGCTATAGAGGCTCTACTCTCTGAGGAGTGAATGACCAAATATGGTTTTTCTGACTTGTTACCAATAGGCTAGGCAATCTTTTCCCCAAGAAGCTACTTTCTATTTCCCCTGGAGAACAAGGCATAAAAGCCCTCTTTTTACTCAGGCCTAGAACTGGAGGCTATTCTTACTAAGATAAAGCTTGGTTTTCCATGCCTAAGTTTCCTAAGTTGCATAGAAGTTGGCAAAGTCAGGGCTCAGAATGATTCTTTTAGTCAAGCAAATATTGCATTGGATGTATTTATACAAAAGATGTTGTTTATCTGAAATTCACTTTACACTGAGCATCGTATATTTTTATTTGCTTAGTCTGACAACCCTACAAACAGATCTGCTAAATATTAATACCATATTTACTGGTTGCCTGATGGCTGTATGCTATTGAAAGGCAGGATATTTTGTTACTATGGTTGTAGTTTTAACAGAATATCCAAAGGGACATTTCAACTTTATTTTACTTTATTTTATTTTTTTTTTAGGGAAAAGTAAATAAAGACAAATGTTTAATGTAAGTAAATACAAGCTCCAAATAATGCTTGTATTGGGGGAAGGAAAAGCACTGATTTTGTTCTTTCACAGCAAACTCTTTGCCATTCCATGAAGAAGGAGTTGAAAGGAAGCTCCCTGCCAAGTTGTTCAACTGTTGCTCATGTTCCCCCACATTTGCCACCATATAAGAGGTTCTACAAAGCTCCTTGAGAGCTTTCAGCCACCTCCTAAGTCCCTGATAAATTGGTGAAAATAGCCAGCCTTCTAATTTAATTGCCTTGTTAGTTTGCCTTTGTCAGATGTTAAAGCAATCAATCTGATACCAATGCTTTGAGGCCCTAAGCTACAGTTATAGATAGCTAGGTTTATCTGCCAGCTCTGGGCTGTGTAGTTTCCACGTGGAATATCTTTTTTTCTTTTTGAGACGGAGTCTCACACTATTGCCCAGGCTGGAATGCGATGGCACAATTTTGGCTCACTGCAACCTCTGCCTCCCTGGTTCAAGCAATTCTCCTGCCTCAGCCTCCTAAGTAGCTAGGATTATAGGCACATGCCATCATGCCTGGCTAATTTTTGTATTTTTAGAAGAGAAGGGGTTTCACCATGTTGTCCAGGCTGGTCTCAAACTCCTGACCTCAGGTGATCCGCCTGCGTCAACCTCCCAAAGTGCTGGCATTACAGGCATGAGCCACCGCGCTCAGCCACTCTCTTGGTCTTTCTAAACAGAAGACAAATTCAGCAGGAATCTGGGCAAGATGATGATTTTTGTTACCCCTCTTCTAATACTTACAAATGGGCAAATGATAAGCTGAGTTCTTGAAAGTCTTAGTTTTCTAAGCATATGGGGTTTGCTTATTAAGGTGTCTTTTTTTTTTAGACAGGGTCTCACTCTGTCACCCAGGCTTGAGTGCAGTGGCACAATCACAGCTCACTGCAGCCTCAAACTCCTGGACTCAAGTGATCCTCTCAACTCATCCTCCCGAGTAGCTGGGACTACAGGCGCATGCCCCCATGCCTGGCTAATTTTTGTATTTTTTGTAAAGACAGGATTTCATCATGTTTCCCAGGCTGGTGTTGAACTCCTGGAATTAAGTGATTCACCAGTCTCAACCTCCGAAAGTGCTGGAATTACAGGCATGGGCCATTGCACTCAGCCTATTGATGTATTTTTAAAACTGAGCCTTAGGAGAACATCAACTACATTGATAATCATTGATTTCCTGAGACACTAGCATCACTGGGCTAGCCTTCTTTGATTGACTTATTTCAATTTAATTAATTAGCTCAATTACGGATTTAGAGCAAGTCTCAGAGATATGTACTTATTCTCAAATTTATTTCATCCAGCCCAATGGTAGTTTATTTTTTCTCCAATTTTTGAAGGATTTAAAAAACAAAGTACTGCATTCAGGTTTTAGCTAAGGTTGCCTTTTAAATTAATTTTATTATTTTATTTTGGCTCTCATAAGAAAGGAAAATTATGAGACTGTCCAAATACTTTGCTTTTATTTTGTACCTGGTATAGGTAGATTAAAATGAATACATTTGCGTCTTCTTTTACTTCTTTATTTTAGGACAGGGAATATATTCTTAGTTCTGATTTGGGACAAAAAGACTGTTTCTGGATTTCAGGGTGTTTGTGGACATTAACAGATGGTTTTAGCAGTTCTCATCCTCATTTTCCTGGCCCTAGATAATTGACTAGATTGTTTAAACTAGTCTATAATTGACAAGACTGTTTAGTCTACTTTGCTGAAAATAAACTGAACAAATAGTTACATATAAAAATACATTTGGCCCGATTGCCCCACGGTCTGGGAAGTGAGGAATGCCTCTGCCCGGCCGCCCCACCGCCTGGGAAGTGAGGAGTGCCTCTCCCAGCGGCCCCACCACCTGGGAAGTGAGGATCACCTCTGCCCGGCCACCCCACCTCTGGGAAGTGAGGATCACCTCTGCCCGGCCACCCCACCTCTGGGAAGTGAGGAGCACCTCTGCCCGGCCACCCCACCTCTGGGAAGTGAGGAGCACCTCTGCCCGGCCACCCCCCCTCTGGGAAGTGAGGAGCGCCTCTGCCCGGCCACCCCCCCTCTGGGAAGTGAGGAGCGCCTCTGCCCGGCCACCCCACCTCTGGGAAGTGAGGAGCACCTCTGCCCGGCCGCCCCACCTCCTGGGAAGTGAGGAGCGCCTCTGCCTGGCCGCTCCACCTCTGGGAAGTGAGGAGCGCCTCTGCCCGGCCACCCTATCTCTGGGAAGTGAGGAGCACCTCTGCCCAGCCACCCCACCTCTGGGAAGTAAGAAGCACTTCTGCCCGGCCGCCCCACCGCCTGGGAAGTGAGGAGTGCCTCCGCCCGGCGGCCCTAGGGGTCTGGGAAGCGACTAGCGCCTCTGGCTGGCCGCCCCAACATCTGGGAAGCGAGGAGTACCTCTGGCCGCACCAGCGTCTGGGAAGTGAAGAGTGCCTTTGGCAGGCCCGCCTCATTGTCTGGGAAGTGAGGAGCGCCTCTGCTGGCCGCCACACTGTCTGGGAGGTGAGGAGTGCCTCTGCCCGGCTGCCGCACCTTCTGGGAAGTGATGAGTCCCTCTGCCCAGCTGCGGAACTGTCTGGGAAGTGAGGACCGCCTCTGCCCAGCTACCCCACCTTCTTGGAACTGAGGAGCGCCTCCGCCCGGCCGCCTCACCGTCAGGGAACTGAGGAGCGCCTCTGCCTGACGGCCGCACTCTCCCGGAAGTGAGGAGTGCGTATGCAGGGCCACCCCACCATCTAGGAAGTGAGGAGCACCTCTGCCGCACCGTCTGGGAAGTAGGAGCCCCTCTGCCCGGCAGCCCCACTGTCTGGGAAGTGAGGAGCGCCTCTGCCCCACCGCCGTGTCACCCTTCAGGTGTGAAGTGGCAGCCGTGTGTGTGATCTTTCTGCCCTCCCCAAGTTTGCATCTTCGACAGTAAAGTTTACTTTTAAATTGAAATATTTAAATTGGGGAAGATTTAAAAAAAAATTTGGAAACTATTGTGACTTTTTGATTTTGTAAAGCAAAGTCTTTGAAAATGCATCATTCAGTTGGCTGTGGGTAAATCACGAAGACCGTTTAACACTATGTTTACAAGGAAAATAGCATTATATGACTACATACTTCACTTGTGTCATCATGCTAAATGAAATAGTTCTACTATAACCTTGACAGACTAATGCACATAATTCAAAATAACAAGATGCTACACTTTTGATGGATAGTTGCCAAAAAGATGATTAATAGCCATGGGTCTTGTGAGATAGCTATATAATATGGTTTCTTTTATGTTGATATATTGAAATTAAGAGTGGATATTAAAACAAACAGACCATGTTTGTTTCTTCAACCAGGCAATGATTGAAAATGATCCTCAATTATCACCCATAAGCTTAACCTTTCTTTATGCCCTTCTGTTAAAAGTCTTTGCTGATCTATCTGGTAAAGTCTGTGTAGTAGTTTACTTCAAAATATTTTGGTATGTGATGCATTTGTGTGTGATGTTTGTGAGGGTTTTAAACTTAATCTACAACCTGGGAGCTAAATTTAAGGAACCCTAAGTAGTGATCCACATTTCAGTGGTAGCAATATTAAAAGCAAATTTTCATTGGCAAACTGAGTTATGTTTAAGACTTATGGTTTTGATAGAGTTAGAAGATAACTTTTGAAAAGGTAAAATTATACTTCTCATACAAACATAAAATGAACACATGCAAATACATTTTAAATACATTAATTAATGTATAAATAATAGAAATGAGAAGAAACATGAAAATATAACCACTGACAAGAGAAAAAGTAGATAATAAATGGGTTATCAAGATGACCTACCTGTTAAAATTAGCAGACATATCAAGATGACCTACCTGTTAAAATTAGCAGACAATGATGTTATTACATAAATATATATATAATGTTATGTTACACATACATTATGTGAATATGCTTAAGAACATAAAGATAGTCACAAAGAATAAATAAAAGGGAACTATCAACAGATAAGTAGAAACTATAAAGAAAAACCAAGCAGAATTCTAGAAATGTAAAGGCTAATAAGTAGAAAAAACTATGAGTTTCATAGCAGTTGGAAGATGAATTATTGGGTTAGTAAAATTGAAGACACATCAGTAGAAATTATCCAACTGATAAACAGGGTAAAATATTTTTAAACTAGATTATGGTAAGAATTGCACAACTTTGTAATTTCCTAAAGAATTATACACTTAAAAGGATAATTTTTATAATATGCAAATTGTACTTCAATAAAGTTACTTTTAAAATAACAGAATACAAAGCAAAGTCTACAGTATTTGGGAACTAAAATATACTTAAAATAACATATGAATCAAAAAAGAAAGCACTAGAGAAATTTAAAAATGTTTCAAACTAAATGATATTGGAAAGAAAACATATCAAAATATTCAGAATGCAGACAAAACAGAGTTTAGAGAAAAATTTATGGCTTTAAGTGATTATATTAGAAAACAAGGAAAGTTTACAATCAATGCTTTAAGCAGCTACTATTCCAAAACTGAAGAAGAAAAAATTAAGCCTGAAATATGTAGAAGAAAGAAATAATAAAGATCAGAGCAGGATCAATGCAATAGAAAACAGGAATATTAACAAAACCAAAAGTTGAAAACATTAGTAAATTACCTCTAGCTAGACAAAAAAGAGAAGACACTAATTGCAATATTAGTTATAATAAAGTACTATTACAGATGCTACAGACATCAAAAAAGGTAAAAAAGAGAACATGAATAACAACTTGAATGAATACATTAAACAACTTAAATGAAATGGAAGAATTTCTTGTAAAACACAACTTTGCAAAACTGACTTGTTTTAGTCTGTTTTCACACTGCTGATCAAGACATACCCCAAACTGGGCAATTTACAAAAGAAAGAGGTTTAATGGACTTACAGTTCCACATGGCTAGGGAGGCCTCACAACGATGATTGAAGGCAAAGAGGAACAAGTCATGTTCTACATGGATGGCAGCAGGCAAAGAGAGAGAGCTTGTGCAGGGAAACTCCTGTTTTTAAGACCATCAGATCTTGGAATAGCATGGGAAAGATCTGCCACCATAATATAATTATCTCTCACCAGGTCCCTTCCATAACACATGGGCATTATGGGAGCTACAAGATGAGATTTGGGTGCAGACACAAATCCAAACCATATCATTCTGCCCCTGACCCATCCCAAATTTCATGTCTTCACGTTTCTAAACCAATCATGCCTTCCCAACAGTCTTAACTCATTTCAGTATTAACTCAAAAGTCCACAGTCCAAAGTCTCATCTGAGACAAGGAAAGTCCCTTCTGCCTATGAGCCTGTAAAATCAAAAAGGAGTTAGTTACTTCCTAGATAAAATGGGGGTACAGGCATTGGGTCAATACAGCTATTCCAAATGGGAGAAATTGGCTGAAACAAAGGGGCTACAGGCCCCATGCAAATCCAAAATCCAGCTGGACAGTCAAATCTTAAAACTCCAAAATGATCTCATCTGACTCTATGTCTCACACTCAGGTCACACTGATGCAAGAGGTAGATTCCCACAGTCTTGGGCAGCTCTGTCTCTGTGGCTTTGCAGAGTATAGCCTCCTTTCCAGCTGCCTTCACAGGCTTGTGTTGAGTGTCTACAGCTTTTCCAGTTGCATGGTACAAGCTCTCAGTGGATCTTCCATTCTGGGGTCTGGAGGATGGGGCCCTCTTCTGGCAGCTCCACTAGGCAGTGCCCCAGCGGGGACTCTGTGTGGGTGCTCTCACCCCACATTTCCCTTCTGCACTGGTCTAGCAGAGGTTCTCCATGAGTGCCCCACCCCTGCAGCAAACTTCTGCCTGGACATTCAGGTGTCTTCTGCCTGGACATTCAGGTGTTTCCATACATTTTCTAAAACCTAGGTGGAGGTTCCCAAACCCCAATTTTTGACTTCTGTCCACTCACAGGTTCGACACCATGTGGAAGCTGCCAATACTTGAGGCTTGCACCCTCTGAAGCCATGGCCCAAGCTGTAGCTTGGACCCTTTTAGTCATGGCTGGAGCAGCTGGGACACAGGCCATCAAGTCCTTAGACTGTACACAGCAGAGGGACCCTGGGCCCAGTCAATGAAACTGTTTTTTCCTCCTCGGTTTTTTGGCCTGTGATGAAAGGAGCTGCTGCAAAGGTCTCTGACATGCCCTGGAGACATTTTCCTCATTGTTTTGATGATTAACATTTGGCTTCTTGTTACTTATGCAAATATCTGCAGGCAGCTTTAATTTCTTCTTAGAAAATGGGATTTTGTTTCTTATCACATTGTCAGGCTGCACATTTCCAAACTTTTATGCTCTTTTTCCCTTTTAAAACTGAATGCCTTTAACAGCACCCAACTCACATGTTGGATTCTTTACTGCTTAGAAATTTCTTCTGCCAGACACCTTAAATCATCTGTCTCAAATTCAAAGTTCCACAGATCTCTAGGGCAGGGGGAAAATGCTGCCATTCTCTTTGCTGAAACATAACGAGAGTTACCTTTGCTCTAGTTCCCAACAAGTTTTTCATCTCCATCTGAGGGCATCTCAGACTGGATTTCATTGTCCATATCTTAGCATTTTGGTCAATGCCATTCAACAAATATCTAGGGAGTTCCAAACCTTCCCACATTTTCCTGTCCTCTTATGAGCCCTCCAAACTGTTCCAGCCTCTGCCTGTTACCCAGTTCCAAAGTTGCTTCCATATTTTCAGGTATCTTTTCAGCAACACCCCACTTCTGGTACCAATTTACTGTGTCAGTCCATTTTCATGCTGCTGATAAAGAGATACCCAAAACTGGGCAATTTACGGAAGAAAGAGTTTTAATGGGCTTACAGTTCCATGTGGCTAGAGAGGCCTCACAATCCTGGTGGAAGGCAAGGAGGAACAAGTCACATCTTACATGGATAGCAGCAGGCAAAAAGAGAGCACTTGTGCAGGGAAACTCCTGTTTTTAAAACCATCAGATCTCATGAGCTTATTCACTATCACAAGAATAACATGGGAAAGACTTACTTCCATGACTCAATTATCTCCCACTGGGTCCCTTGCATACACGTGGGAATTATGAGAGTATAAGATGAGATTTGGGGGTGGAGGATACAAAGCCAAACCAAAGAGAAAAGCAAAATCTGATAATTCTTATAGTGTATTAAAAATTATAATGTATAATTTGAAACCTTCCCATACACAAAAGTATTATAGATCGGGGGCGGAGCAAGATGGCCGAATAGGAACAGCTCCAGTCTCCAACTCCCA
>NW_016813970.1:3088602-3124691 GCF_001698545.2 Rhinopithecus bieti
TGAGATGGGTCTCCTGAATACAGCAGACTGATGGGTCTTGACTCTTTATCCCATTTGCCAATCTGTGTCTTTTAATTGGAGCACTTAGCCCATTTACATTTAAAGTTAATATTGTTATATGTGAATTTGATCCTGTCATTATGATGTTAGCTGGTTATTTTCCTCATTAGTCGATGCAGTTTCTTCCTACCATCGATGGTCTTTAGCATTTGGCATGTTTTTGCAGTGGCTGGTGCCAGTTTTCCTTTGCATGTTCAGTGCTTCCTTCAGGAGCTCTTGCAAGGCAGGCCTGGTGGTGACAAAATCTCTCAGCACTTGCTTGTCTGTAAAGGAATTTATTTCTCCTTCACTTATGAAGCTTAGTTTGGCTGGATATGAAATTCTGGGTTGAAAATTCTTTTCTTTAAGAATGTTGAATATTGGGCCCCACTATTATTAAAAAGTCAAAAAATTGCAGATGCTGATGAGGTTGGAGATAAAGGGAACACTTATCCACTGTTGGTGTGACTGTAAATTAATTCAACGATTTTGGAAAGCAATATGGTGATTCCTCAGAGAGCTAAAAGCAGAACTACTATTCGAACCCAGCCATCCCATTACTGGGTATACACCCAGATGAATATAAATCATGCTACCATAAAGACACATGCACATGAATGGTCATTGTAGCTCTGCTCACAATAACAAAGACATGGAATCAACCTCTATGCCCAGCAATGGTAGATTGAATAAAGAAAATGTGGTACGTATACACCGTGGAATACTATGCAGCCATGGAAAACAAGATCATGTCTTTTGAGAGAATATGGATGGAGTTGGAGGCTATTATCCTTAGCAAACTAATACATCCACAGAAAATGAAATACCACATGTTCTCACTTATGCATGGCAGCTAAATGATCAGAACATAATGACACAGCAGGGAACAACATACACTGGGGCTTATTATAGGGTGGAGGGTGAGAGCAGGGAGACAATCAGGAAAAATAACTAATGGGTACTAGATTTAATACCTGGGTGATGAGATAAGCTGTACAATAAATCCCCATAACACACGTTTATCTGTGTAACAAAACTTCACATGTACCCTGAACCTAAAATAAAAGTTAAAAAAAGAGAGGTGCATAAAACATAATTATAAATCTATTTTAATGGGTATACAAAATACAAAGATAAAATTTTTGATAGTAATAACATAAATAGAGGGGACAGAGCTATAAAGTAATACCATTTTTATTTGATTAAAATAAATTTGTTATCAATTTAAGACAGATTTTCATAATTTAGGATGATATATGGAATCCTCATGGTAATTACAAAGAAAATATTCATAGAGTATACACAAAAGGAAATAGAATGAAGTTGAAACATGTCATTACAAATCAATTAAATATAAAGAAAGGCAGTAAGAGAGGAAATGAGTTATGAAAATGTATAAAACATACAGAAAACGAATAACAAAATGACAAAAGTTGGTGCCTGTCAGTAATCACTTTAAATGTAAATAGATTAAATTCTTCAATCAAAAGAGAGTGGCAGAATGGATTTAAAAACACAGGATCAAATTCTGTGCTGTTTATAAGAGACTCATTTTAGACCTAAAGACATACATAGGCTAAAATGGGAGGGATGGAAAAGATATTCTCATATAGTCACCAAAAAGGAGTAGAGGCAGTTACTCTAACATTATGTAAAATAGACTTTAAGTCAGAAACTCTTAAGACAAAAAAGGTCATTTCATCATGATAAAAGTTTCAAAAGAGTAAGAAGATGTAACAAGAAGATAAACATATATTCATCCTACATCAGTGTTCCAAAATATATGAAGCAAGCATTGACTGAACTGAAGGAAAAATAGGTCTTGAATAGTAGGATATTTCAATACCTCACTTTCAACAGTAGATAGAACAACCAGATAGAAGATTTATAAGGAAATACCAGAATTGAACAAGCCTATAGCCTAATGGGACCAACAACAGCACAAAATAATTTTGCCAAGTACACATGGAACATTCTAAAGGATAAATCATATACTAGGCCTAAAAAGAAATGTTTACACACTTTTTTAAAATTATTGATTTATTTTTAATATTTAAGAGGTTTTATTCTAATAGCAATAAGTACAATGCTTGTTTGTCTAAATGAAAACTGAAAACAAGTTTACAAAACAGTTGATTCCTTAGTAAGAGGTTCCATAACACCAAATAGACCAGTTCTGAGGTTTTCCCCCAGACAAATTTAACAGCTCCAGCTTCTTCATTGTTTATCAAAATAAGAAATTAAAAAGTCTAGGTCATCTATTTTTTCTTTTATTTTTTGAGACAGAGTCTCAGTCACTCACTCTGTCACCCAGGCTGGAGGGCAGTGGCACGATCTCGGCTCACTGCAACCTCCACCTCCTGGGTTCAAGCAATTTTCATGCCTCAGCCTCCCGAGAGCTGCTATTACAGGGATCCGCCATCATGCCTGGCTAATTTTGTATTTTGTAATTTTGTATTGTATTTCGCCATGTTGGTCAGGCTGGTCTTGAACTCCTGACCTCAAGTGATCCACCCACCTCGGCCTCCCAAAGTGCTGGGATTACAGGTGTGAGCCACTGCACTCAGTCAAGGCTATCCCCCCCCTTTTTTTTTTTTTTTTGAGACGGAGTCTTGTTCTGTTGCCCAGGCTAGAGTGCAGTGGCATGATCTCGGCTCACTGCAACCTCTGCCTCCTGGGTTCAAGCAATTCTCTGCCTCAGCCCCAGAGTAGCTGGGATTATAGGCGCCCAACACCACGCCCGGCTAATTTTTTTGTATTTTTTAGTAGAGACGGGGTTTCACCATCTTGGCCAGGCTGGTATTGAACTTTCGACCTTGTGATCTGCCCCCCTCGGCCTCCTAAAATGTTGGGATTACAGGCGTGAGCTACCTCACCTGGCATGCTTGCAGTCTGAGTGAGAGACAAGTAAGACATATATGGAGATAGGGTGCTACTGAGGTCTGTGGATGGAGGTGCACAGTCCACTTGCCTTGCTCTCATTACCACGGGTGAGGTCCCAGATATCCCACCAATGTGTCTCAATGAGCACAAGAGTTGGAGACCATGGGCCTGCTCTGGCCACATGCTGACCAAGGGACAGTAGGGCCCTATGTCTTTGAGCAGGCTGCAGGCAGGCAGGTAGGTAGGGAGGTGGCCTGGGGGAGAATGAGACAACCATGGCCTCCAAGACTAGTGCTTACGAACCATGGGAGCGCAGGGACAAGCACAAGGCTATGAGATGCAGGGTAATCTAAGGACAAGTGCGTCACAGACATCTCCATTGTGACCATGCAGAACTGATGGCAGTCTTGCTGTGCTACCACCTTGTGTTCCCAAAGGGAATAGCCAAGCCGGTAATTAGCATCCAGGCCATAACTGCAAACCCATGCTAAGCAAGGTCTCTCTTCTCTGAGTTGAAGTGTTAACATAAATTTTTAACTATTTTTAAAAAATGAGTTTGGGTTAAAAAGCAACCACCAAAATGGGTATCAATGCAGCTCTGAAGTTAGAGGCATCCCAGCTTTCCCAAATCAGTGACTGTCAGAGGCCAGGTACCCATGAGCCTGCATCCCCTCTCACCACTGAAGAATGAGTTGATTTTCTTTTTACAGCAGAAAAAACAAAAAACAAAAAACCAACCAACCAAACAAATGAAAAACCTGAGTAATATTGCATAGGAGTAGCAGAAACTGCCTCACTGGAAACAAAAACTATTTATATTAAATAAAAAGTCTGGCCAAGGCTATGTATGCCACATTTACAGCACAGTATGATGCACATAGTGACCAAACCATGGAGGCAGGTTCTGGCACTCACACCACAGAGCTTCACATTTGCCACATAAGGATAAAGTGAAGGGGAACAGGAGCAATGAGAGGGACAGGGTGAGGTGCTGCATTCACTTCTGTTTCCAGAGTTGATTGGACAGCCAGTCCAGTCCTTCACAGAGCCTATCTCCACTAATGGTATGGGTGGCCTAAATGCACCAGCTCCTGTGGCACAGGTAGTGCAACCCCAGCTCGTCTGTGATCTTGGCTGCATTCCTGGCATTGGGGAGGCCCTGCTTGTTGGCGAACACCAGGAGGACTGCACCCAGAGGTCAACCTCAGCCAGCATCCTAAAGAGCTCCTCCCAGACCTTCTTTCCGTGCTATCATTGCTGTCCACTACGAAGATCAGTCCTTGTATATTCTGAAAGTAGTGGTGCCACAGAGGCCAGATGTTTTCTTGGCTGCCCATGTTCCACATGGTTAAGCTGATGTTCCTGTACTCCATGGTTTCCACATTGAAGCTTGTGGTAGGGATGGTGGTCATGATGTCACTCAGCTTCAGCTTGTACAGGATCGTTGTTTTCCCTGCCGCACCGAGGCCCATGATGAGGATGTGCATTTCTTTTTTGCCAAAAAGGCTTTCAAAGAGGTTGACGAAGATACTCCCCATGCTTGTGGACAGCTGGAAGGATGCTGGCCAGGGACACCTCAGTGACTGCTGCTCTGAGCTATGTGTTGGTTTTGCTCCCTAATACATTTTAAACATGAAAATCATGCAAAGTACCTTTTTCTATCACAATGGAATGAAACAAGAGATCAATAGCAGAGGGAAAACTGGAAAATTCATGAATATATGGAAATTATAAAACACACTCTAAAATAACCAATGCATCAAAAAATTAATAGCCAGGGAAATCAGAAAATATTTTGTGACAAGTGAAAGTGAAAACATAGCACAGCATAATTTATAGAATGCAGTGAAAGCAGTGCTGAGAGAAATATATAGTTATAAATGTTTACACTAAAAAAATCTCAAATCAACAATTTAGCTTTATACCTTAAGAAACTAGGAAAAAATGTTCAAATTAAATGCAAAGCTAGCAGAAAGAAGAAAATAATAAAGATTAGAGTAGAAATAGATGAAATAGAAAATAAGAAACAAAATTAATAAAACAAGAACTAGTTCTTTAAAATATAAACAAAATTAAGAAACCTTTAGCTAGACTATGAAAAAAAATGAGAAGACTAAAATTAGAAATGCAAGAGGGAATACTACTACTGATTTTACAGAATAAAAAAGAATTATAAAAATGTACTATGAACAAAAGTATAATGAATTTGTGTGCCAACGCATTGGATAACCTACCCATTCCATATTCTTAGCACAATAGATTATAATTTATTTCCCCAAATATAAATAATGTCTTTTATGTTCTTTCTATATATATGCTGTTCTTTTTTTTCTAACACCCTTTCATTGCCTTCCTCATTCACAAAAGACCAACTAATTCTTCATATTTCAGCTAATATGGTGTTTTTCCCTGAAAAATCTAAGTAGAATGAGTAATGAGGGAGAGAATGAAGATATACTTTAGAGAAAAGGGCCTGTAACTGAAGAAGGAAAGGCAAGGGTGTATGTAAATTTGAGCATGAATGGAGGTTGCCCATGAAGTCTTAGAAAAGTTAATCAGTTGTAATGGGGGAGAAAGATAGAAAAAGGAAATGGATGGAAATACAGAGGTGGGCAGATGAAGAACTTTTTCTTTGATACTTAGATTTATTCAACATCATCAATTTTCAAAAATTAGGCATGTGTTTGCATGGTGGGACATGCCTGTAGTTCTGGCTACTTGGGAGGCTGAGGTGGGAGGACTGCTTGAGTCCAGAAGGTCAAGGCTGAACTGAGCTGTGATGGTGCCACTGCTTTCCAGCCTGGGTGACACAGAGATATCTTGTCTCAAAAAATAAAAAATAAAAAAATTAGGCATGTGGAATGGCACTTCTTTCAGATATATGTGTCCAAATGTCTAGAAACTACTGAGTCTCACAAAGTCCAGAGTTGCTTGTGGGTTTCTACCTCCACAACTTTCACCATACACTTGATGATAAGATAGAAGAAAATGAGCAGTAAAACAATACATTCATGTTAGTAATTTAGGGACGATGAAAAGGAAGAAATAAAATCTGGACTTTTGACATCTTCTTGACATTCAGGACAGACTTAATAGCAGAATTTTTCCTCTTTGGAGGGATGAAACAAAATTTAGTCATGTTGAGTGAGTTCAAGCTTCTTGAATTGGGGAGAAAAGCAAAACAACGAAGCTGATACATTATCCCGTTGAATTTCTTTTATTAAAGTTTAGAGAATGCCTGTGACTAATTTCTTGGTCTTCACAGACTTAGCATTGTGTGCAGATCAAGCAGCAGAAATGAGGAAAGAGGTACAGGTGGTAAGTCTTGGAAGACAATGAGAAGGTAAACATTGTAGCTTCAAAGGAACTGCCTGCGTTCACAGTGGTGATAAAGCTCAAGGATGACTCCTCCCTACCGTGAGTTAAATGAGGTGTGAGAGGAGAAAAAAAAGTCTCTACTTGGTAGAACAGTGAATGAAGTTAGAGAGAACTAGGTTTTAGTTAAGGCAGAGAAGTGAAGTGTACCTTTTAGAAAAATATTGATTCATTTTCAAATATTTATTAACATATGTTCTGTATGAGACCCTGATCTAGATAAACAGATAATATATTTCTTCTCTTCTACAACCTTGCTACTGGAAAATGCATCACAATGAAAGTAAGTCTCAGACAAAATCCTGACAAACTTAAAAATATTTATTAACAAGCAGACACAAAAACAGTCATGTAACCTATTTTTGTAAACTGGAGAGAAGTCCATGTTCTTTGTCCTCACGGTCTCTGATATGCAGATGCAATGATATCTGACAGTAGGAACTAGTTGGATCTGGAAATACTTGCCTATGGGGAATAGAAAATCAGCATTTCCCAAACTATTTGTTGTAATAACCAGGATTTTTAAAATTTCTACCCAATCATAGACCAATACTTTTGTAAAACATAGTAGAAATAAAGTACTAGAAGTCTTGACCTCTAATAATGGTAACGTGGCTATAGTAGACTAGTCTTCCTGATTACAAGTATAAACTTCAGACTAAATGTAAAAAGCAATTTTTGAATGCATTGGTGAGCGACCATTGAAAGAAGGGAGGCATGCTAAGTGAAAACCACATTTGCTTTATTATTCTGCTGACTATAACTCCTAGTCTGTCTTGCACATGGGCAATGGCTTAAGCAGCAAGTTGCAGTTTTAATGAACTGATGAGTTATAGGTCAGGATTTGGGGATGACAGAAAAGCTGGAAATTGAATGGGATAGCTCAGAGAAGAACAGGGGATCTCCAAATTTGCATACAGTTTCACATCCTTGGATGAAACCTGAACTTCGTATGGTCATAACAACACTTCTGGAGTGATACTTCCAATAGAAATAAAGAAATGGCAGCCTGAAAGAGCTGGTCAGAGATTTTGAAAATTTCCCAGTGCTGGAGAGACCGAGTTTGGAATTGCTGTTCTATCACGTAAGAAGGAATCAGAAAACACCTTGATTTTTCCACTGAAACCCCAAACAGTCAGCCTTAGGAATAAGGATCACATTCTAAAACTAAGGTTTATACCTTAGCACAAAGGGAAAAATGGAAACAGACCCTCCCTAACGAAGTCTAAAATCAAATTTCAACAGGATTAAGATGATCAGTCTTAATATAACTGCACACGAGAATAGACCCCAGAACTTTCCAGAGGAAGATAAAATCTAGAATACGTATAGCATGTTCTACAATGTATACTTTAGAATTTAAAAATTACTAGTCTTTGGACACATAGAAGAAAAAATAATAGTAAATAGAAACAGACTTACAGAGGACCCAGATATTGAAACTAACAGAAGATTTTAAAGTAGGAATGTTACATTTGTTTTAACAAATTTGCAGAAAAGGTGGATATAATAGATGAGGATACGGGATATCTTTGGAAATACATAAACTTCAAAAGAATCAAGTGGAAATTAAAATATAGTATCTGAAATAAAAACGTAATTGAATAAAATGAACCTTTTAAAAAAATTCAAAGAAAAAAATCCATTTCCATAAAGATAGGTCAATAGAATTTTTCAAAGTGAAACAAAAAAGAAAAAAAGACAGAAAATTAAAGACCCTCCGTGACCCATGGTACCATATTACATAATAAACATATATAATTTAAGTCCCAGAAAGAAAAAAGACAGAAAATAGAACCAAATAAGTTTCAAAGAATAACTAACAGAATGTTTTCAAATTAGATTAAAACATCAACTCACAGATGCAAAAGCTTACTAAGCATTAAACAGAATGAATCCAGAGAATGCTGTAGCTGGCCACATCAAGAGTTAGAAAGTTTAAAGGCAGTCAAAGAAAAAGAGATGCATTACACACACATTACAGTGATAGGAAATGGTTAGCTTCTCAAAAAAAAAAAAAAAAAAAAAAAAAAAAATGGAGGCAAGAAGATAACAGAATGACGTCTTTAAAGAGCTAAAATAAATTTCAACACTTTAATATTTCTGATAATATTCTCTGTTATGAGGTCTATTTTCCCTGATATTGCCATCACTACTCTAGATTTCTGGTTTGTTCTTTGCATGTTATATCTTATGCCAACTTTTGGCTTTTAAATTACTTGGGTGTTTATAATTAAAGCAAATTTCATATAGCATATACCATGTAATAATGGTAAGTGAGCAAATTCACCAAGAAGACATAAGAATATTAAATGTATATGCAACCAATATCAAAGTTTCAAAACCATAAGAAGTAAAGAAACGACAACATTGAAAGGCAGAATACAGAAATCTGCAATTTTGTTGGAAGTTTTAATACTCTTCTCTCATTAATTGATTGAACAAGTAAATAGCCAATCAAAGAGGGTATACAAGACAAACAATACTGTCGAACTTACTAGCATTCTCCCAAACAATGGCAGAATATATACTCCTCTTCATATACACATAGAAAATTTACCATATGCTGGGCCATAAAACTTGAAGTTTCAGTGGATTTCTAAAGAAGTCACATAGAGCATGTCTTCTGATCATAACAGAATTAAATTGAAAATCAACAACATAAAGACATATGGATAATTCCTAAATATGTGGACATCAACACTTTCTGAAATGATTCATGAGTCAAAAATGAAATCGTAGGGTAATATTTTCAACTAAATGAAAATTTAAATATATTAAAATTGGGAGGTACGGTTAAAGTAGCATTTAGAGGGATATTTTAGTTTTATATGCTTATATTAGAAATAATGATAGGTTTAATGTCAAGAAACTTATATTTCTTACCTTATGAAACCAGAAAAAGACAAGTAAATTAGTCATAATATGTAGACAAAAGGCAATAGTAGGCCAGACGCAGTGGCTTACACCTGTAATCCCAGCACTTTGGGAGGCTGAGGCAGGCAGGTCACTTGAAGTCAGGAGTTAGAGACCAGTATGGCTAACATGGTGAAACCTCATCTCTACTAAAAATATGAAAATTAGGCAGGTGTGGTTGCAGGCGCCTGTAATCGTAGCTACTCAGGAGGCTGAGGCAGGTAAGTTGCTTGAATCAGGGAGACAGAGGTTGTAGTGAGCTGAGATTGTGCCACTGCACTCTAGCCTGGGTGACAGAGGGAGACTCCATCTCAAAAAATATAATAAAATAAAGCAATAGTAAAACTCACAGCAGAAATCCATGAAATACAACACAGACAAATAATAGAGAAAGTAAAAGCAAAAGGTCTTTTTGAAAGGAACAATACAATTGATAGAATTCTATTCATACCAATCTGAAAATACAGAAAAAATTACCAATATTAGGAATGAAAGAGGAGACATTACCTAAATATATTACAGATATTTGAAGAATAACAAGGGAATAATAAACAACTTTATGCCAATAAATTCATCAACTTAAATGATTAAGTGCATTAAAATACACAAAACAGCAAGTCTGACTTGAGAAGAAATAGACAATCTGATTGTCCTTGTACATTTTAAATACATTGAATTTGTGATAAGACCCCTCCCACAAAGAAAACTCAGAGGGCTTCAATGGCAAATATAACAAATATTTAATGGAACAATAGCTCTAATCCTAGAAATCTCTTTCAGAAAATAGAGGAGGGAGCTCTCATCAACTCATTTTATGAGGCCAGCATTGTCCTTGTACCAAAACCACACAAAAACGTTACAGGCAAACTACAGATAAATATTCTTCATAAATATAGTCACATATCCTTAATCCTTAACAAAATGTTTAGCCCATTTTTGGTGGATGGGATCATATTGGTTTGTCCAGTGATTATGTGTAGAACTCATATATGTCATCTCTCTATTGAGGCATTTATTATTGATTTAAAGCTTTTTTTTTTTTTTTTTTTTTTTAATCATGGTCACTTTATTTCACAAATGTAATGATCCTGTTGCTGTAAAGGCAAAGAAAGAAAGAGGGGGAAAATACACTTAATAAATGCATTCCAGAGTAATGGTCATAGAAATAAATCTTAGTCCATAATCATCAGAATGAAGGGTTGATAAGTTGCCAGAGGAAAAAATGATTTACAGTAATATGAATTTTAACACAACTATAATTACATTTAAAAATTCAATTTGTTTAATTGATGTTTCTCCAAACTTACTATTTTTTAATATTCATCATTATTTATTTACCTTCAATCATCATTTTTTAAATTCCACTAATTTATATATTAATGAATTTGAATTGACTGGTTTGTATCTGTGGGTTTTTAGTACTGAACTAGATTTCCATTAATTATGGAGTACTTCATCCACCTAGATTTTTTTAGTCTAGTTAGATGCAGTAAAAACTAATGTGAATGGTTAGACAGGATGCAATATTTCAATTTTGTGTCTAATTTTGTTGAGTGATTTGGATAAAATAAAAACATTTGTGATGATCTAATCAGTGGGTAAATTCATTTGAAAATCTTTATATCAAATAGTTAAGTTAGCAAACATGCCAAACTAAAGAAATGAACCACTTCTATTTTATCTTGACTCTCATTTGCTGCAATTATTTTTTATCCTAATAATATTTTTTGTTCTCTACATTTTAGATGAAATTAATATTGACATATATATTTATGAATATATTTATGTTTGTGTTTGTTTTATTATAGAGTATATGTCAATATTGTGTGGTTTTTTTTTTGGAGATGAAAGAAATTTATTTATAATTTATAAACTGGCTTTTATTTTATTTTATTTTATTTTATTTTATTATACTTTAAGTTCTAGGGTACATGTGCATAACGTGCAGGTTTGTTACATATGTATATTTGTGCCATGTTGGTGTGCTGCACCCATCAACTCGTCAGCACCCATCAATTCATCATTTATATCATGTATAACTCCCCAGTGCAATCCCTCCCCCCTCCCCCCTCCCCATGATAGGCCCCAGTGTGTGAACTGAACAATGAGATCACTTGGACTCGGGAAGGGGATTTAAAGCTCTTGAAAACTGTAAGGGACATTATTCTTGAACTTGAGAATTGGTGAATATTTGTGTCCAATAGCCTGCTAGTTATACTCAACCCTAACTATTCATGGATTTTGTATTTGCAAATTTGTCTATTCAATAAAATTTACTTTTAACACTAAAATCAATACTTGTGGCATTTTCATGGTTATTCATAGATATGCATGGAATGGTGAAAAATTTGAGTCATCTGACATTCATGTTCAGAGCTGAAATCAAACAAGGTGAGCCTTTGCTTTCTTGTTGGGGCTCTCACACTGTCCTTTTCATTTAGTGCCACAGTTTTTGCTTTTTTATGATGTTTATTGGTGATTCTGCTGTTCAGAATCGCCCCTAAATGGCATAGTGTTGAAGTGCTGTCTACTATTCCTAAGCACAAGAAGGCTGTGATGTGCCTCACGGAGAAAATGTACCATGAGATAAGCTTTGTTCAGGCATGAGTTATACTGTTATTAGCTGTGAGTTTAATGTTAATGTATCAACAACATGTAAGAACACACGAAACAAGATTACGTGATCTGAGAGACCACGATAGGTACGCCCTTATCAACTAAGATAAAACCTAAAGGTAAGGTTATGAAAACAAAGTTACTTATGGGTCAAGGATTCAGGGCCCAGCTGGAATGGCAAATTTCTAAATTCCTATGGCTCTAAATTCCCTACAGTAGGAGCTGTTGGACCCCTTCTAACTCTGCTTTGCAACCCAGACCACTATAACTCTGGTTGGACAGAGGACCAACCTTACAAACATTCTTTTATAATAAGCAATTGCAGATCTCAAGTCAGTTTTAGCCACCTTGTAGCAGCTGTGCACAAACTGTCTTTGTATCCTATAGTTCATCTTTTGACGTAAAGAGCCAACTTCCCTCTCATTTTAATGCTAAAATCCTGCCCCCAGATGAACATGGGATGTATGTTACACATATGTTTACCCATTGCACATGCACTTGACTCACCTCATAAATACATATAGCTTTACCCTAAAATCTGCTTACTATATATGACTCCACTGTGTGAAACAGGCCCTGTGAACCATAAAACCTAGCCTTTCTCCCCCTCATTGTAGAGACAGCACTTTCTGCACACACCAGTGATGGTCTCTTCCTGGTTTGCAAACTGATACTTCCAATAATGCTCTCCTTTCTATTATCTAGTCATTCTGATGGTCTTTTGGATGAAAGTTGGGTATTAATCAATTGACAAAAATGTTGTGACCAGATGCTAGCAGGAACCTAAACTTGTGTTTCCCCTAGAAACAATTGTTCAATATTTGCTAATGTGGTATTCACAGTGGCTTTATAGAACATGAATACTGTAAATAATGAGAATCAAATTTACTTCTTCTGAGAATCCTGTCATGTCTCACACAAAACATGCTTGGGAAAAAAAGCTAACACACTTCTCAGCTGATAAAAATATCCCTCATTTTTTAACATTAGACTTGTTTCTTATATTCAGTAAGGTTGTCAACAAAAAGAGTCAAGCTCTGTAAAATATTTGAAGAGATTTATTCTGAGCCAATTGTGAGTGACTAATGGCCCACAACACAGCCCCACATCCTGAGAACATGTGCCCAAGGTGGTTGGGCTACAGTTTGGTTTTGTACATTTTAGGGAGACATAAGACATCAATCAATACATGTAAGATGAACATTGGTTTGGTCCAGAAAGGCAGGGAAACTCGAACCAAGGACTTCCAGGTCATAGGTAGGTTCAAAGACTTTTTGATTGGCAGTTGGTTGAAAGAGTTTATCTAATGACCTGTAATCAGTGGAAGGGAGTGTGTCTGGGTTAAAACAAGGGGTTGTGGAGACCAAGGTCTTTATTACGCAGGTGAAGCCTCCAGGTAGCAGGCTTCAGAGAGAAGATTGTAAATGTTTCTTATCAGACACAAAAAGATGCCAAATAGTTAATTCTCTCCTGGCTCAGGATAAAGACCTAGAAAGGGAAGGGGATTCTCTGTAGAACATTGATTTTCCTCACAAAAGACAACTTTGTGGGGCCATTTCAAAATATGTCAAATAAATATATTTTGGGATAAAATATTTCAATTTCTTTCTGGGCTTGCTATCTGTCATGTTGATATCTTCTTGCTACAAAGAATCTGATTTGTTAGTCTTAAGGTCTATGTTTTAATGTTAATGCTGATCAGCCGTGCCTGAATTCCAAAGGAAGAAGGTAAAATGAGGCATACCTGACATCTCCTTTTCCATCAGGGCTTGAATAGAGTTTCAAGTTTACTTTAGAATGCCCTTGGCTGAGAAGAGGGGCCCATTCAGTTGGTTGAGGGGGTTAGAATTTTTTTTCATTTACAGGTGCATAAAGTAATCTTAAATGAAGGGTTAATTGATTTTATTAATACATGTATACACTTGTGAAACTACCAACTAGATCATGACATAGAAATTCCATAATTTTTTCTCATATCCCTTCCTAGATAATATCCTCACCCTGATAAGCATTTTTCTGACATATATCACCATCTATCCATTTTATTTGTTTTTTTGAACTGCATGCAAATGGAATCCCACTGCATGTACTCTTTTGTGTCTTGCATCTTTTGTTCGATATGATATCTGTATAACAATAGTTTATTCATTATATATCATTATGTAATATTTTATTGTATAAATTATTCACAATATATTTACTCACTGATAGACATTTGCATTACTTCCAGGGTTAGTCTATTACAAATAAAATTACTTCAAACATTCTTGTGCATGAATTTTCATGGACTTATGCTGTTGTTTTTCATGAGTAAATATGTGTGGCTAGAACTTTTAGATCATAGGATAGATAGAGTTTTAGTTTTACAAGACATTGCCAGTTTTCTTAAATGGTTGTAACAGCTTGCTTCTCATCAGCAATGTATGAGTCCAGTGTTCCACATCTCACCAACATTTGGTATAGTCTTTTTATATTTTAGCCATTCTATTGAGTGTGAAATGTTATGTTGTGTTTTTAATTTGCATTTCCTTGATGACTCATAATATTGGCTATTTAATGATATTGATAAATTAATTTCCTGTTTTCTTGTACTTTAAGAAATATTTGCTTACCCCGATGTTATACAGGTATTCTCCCATGGTATAGTCCAAAAACTTTGTTTTATCTTTTAAATTAGGTCCATGATCCTATAGGGGATCAGAATACGCCACCATAAAATATGCCTCTTTGGCATAAATTTTTTTTGAGCTAGTATTTTCAGAAACCATAGTCACACTACAAACTCTGAAAACACAGTAGATGTTATTAGTAGATGTTATCAGTATCACAGTAGATGTTTTGTAAGGGAAATTTACATCTATAAAGGAAATGAAGATTTCTTTGTAAGAGTGTCTCCTCTCTGTATGAGGAAGATAAAAATGACTAAAACACTGGAGACTTATCAATAAAGAGAGTACTCACTTAAATCTGTGTAAGAAACCTTACCCTTGTTTACCAAGCTTTTACTGAATACCTTTCCATAACCAGCCTTCCCCCCATGCTTCTTGTATTTCAGTGAGGATGGTATTTAAGTCTTAATTCAAAGGCACTTCTTTGAGATTTACAGTAGTCCCCCTATCCACGGGAGATACATTCCAAGACCCCAGTGGATGTCTGAAACCATGGATAATACCGAAGACCATATACACTGTTTTTTCCTATACATACATATCCATGATAAAGTTTAACTTATGAATGAGGCACATAAAATATTTGCAGCAATAACTAATGAAACAGAACAATTATAACAAGATACTGTTCACAAGTTTACAGACAGAAGGTTCATTATTACTGCAGATCGTAGCATCTTCAGCATACAATTTTTTTTCTTTCCTTAAGTCAGTAACTTTCACCTTTTCACTTACACAAGGCACTTTATGGCTTTCCTGCGGCATATCTGAATTGCCAGCATCACTACTCTTGCACTTTGGGATTATTATTGAGTGAAATAAGGGTCACTTGAGCACAAACACTGTGAACCATGACAGCTGATCGGATAACCAAGATGGTGCTACTAAGAGACTAATGTGGGGGTAGTGAAGGCCATTTGGATATGGGAGACAAAGGGATGACTCACTTCCCAGGCATGCTGGAGGAGGATGTCTGGCAATTTCACCACACTACTTAGAAAGGTGTGCAACTTGAAACTTATGAATTGTTCATTTCTGGAAATTTCCATTTAATATTTTCAGACCATGGTAGACTATGGCTAATTGAAACTTCAGAAAGTGAAACCACAGATAAAGGAGGACAACTGTATTCATTTGTCTGGGTATCTCCAACATATACATGAGTTTTACATTTTATTAAACTTCTGCTTGTTTTCTCTTGTTAATCTGTCTTTTGTTAAAGGAATCTGTTTGACCAAAACTACTACGAAGGGTAGAAAGAAAATTATTTTTCCTTTCTTAGCAATCCATTTTAAATTATATTTTAAGTATGCTATGAGCAGGGTTAATTCCTTCCTTCCTCTATATGGTTATCCAGTTGGTCTGGCAATATTATTGGAAAGACAATTTATTTGCTTTCAAAATTGAAGTGAAATGAATTAATCTTAAATAAATTTGTCACACATATATGCCTTTATCCATATAATTTTCTGTTCCATTGAACTCTTTGTCTATCCTTTGGACTAAAACTATACTGCTTAATTCTTCAACTTTATAGTAAGTCTTAAAATCTGTACTACATGTCCTACACATTTGTCATTTTCAAAATTTTCTTGAATATCCTAGATCTTTGTGGTTCTGTATACCTTTAAAATAAACTTTCTAATTCCCTCTGTGAATTTTCTTCTGGTATTTGGATTGCAACTGTGTTAAGTATGTAAGTAATTTTTCTAATAACTATGATCTTTAAAAAGTCTAAATAAATATCTGTGAATATTTATTTAGATATTTAAAAAATCTAGATAGTATTTATGGAGCTATAGAGAAATTTTAAAATGTTTTGAATTTTAGGTATTTGTATGGTTAAGGCTTTCTGAAGCAAAGAAAACAAAACCTGAGCTAAAAAACAAGCCCTGTCAGTTAAATAATAATTTAATCAATAATGAGAATTTAAGAGACTTACCTTCACAGAGGTATGTATAGTCATTTCAAGGGATTGAGTCCTGGGCCATGGAGATAAAACCCCTGATTATAAACACAAAGATGCTTGTTTTATCTTCCCTCTAAAGACGTTTATTTACATTTCAAAAGGTAAACGCTCAGGATCATTCCCTTTCTCTTTTTGAGGAATATTGACATTAAGGGGCAAAGCTTTTCATTCCCACCCTAAAGAGGAAAAGCTGGACAGCTGTTCCTGTCCTGTATAAGCTACAGAATTTTAGTTTTAAAGCTTATAGCCAATAATATAGATTCTAATACTGGTTTGATTTACTCTTTTCACATCTTCCCAAAAGAGAAAATAATTGGGACAAATGGGTTGACGTGGTTATTGCTATGTGCAGAAAGAGTTTGCCCTCTGTATCCAGGAGTTCCAAATCTACAGATTGCAGATCAAAAATATTTTTTAAAAAAGCATCTGTATTGATCATGCACAGAATTTTTCTTGTCATTATTACCTAATAGTATAATAACTATTTTTATAGCATTTACATTGTATTAGGTATTATAAGTAATCTACTGATGACTTAAATTATATGGGAGAATGTGCATGGGCTATAAGCAAATACTATACTATTTTATGGGCATCTATGAATTTTGATTTCCACAAGTAGTCCTGGAGCCAATACTCCATGGATATCAAGAAATGACTGTAATAATCAGTTCCTGCGCTAGAAAGCCCATGCCTACTTTTAGGCAAAATGAATAAATATACATACTTATTGGTATTTTATTTTTTTTGTAAAGAGAATTTGCATATCTTTCAATAAATTATATCTGAGTTTTAAAAATTCTAATATATTATTTGTAAATTTATTTTTCCAATAGTTTTTTGCTGTTTTATAAGAAGGAATATATTTTCTATTTTGCTATTAAAATATGTAGAAATACAGTTGATTTTTTTACTTTAACTTGTATCCATCAATCTTACCAAATTTAGTTACTAATTTAATGGTTTCTTTGTAGATTATTTGAGAGATTTCTATGTACAAAAACATATGGTTCAGTCTCTTTTTTTTTTTATTGACTAATTCTAACACTATATCAGTCAGAATTATGTTTATATTAAGTTGGTCTTTTTCTAGGTTTTAGGGAGAAAACATTCAAAATTCCTCATTAAGTATAATGATAGAAATTGGTTTTTTGTAAATACACTTTGTCAAATTAAGGAAGTGCTATTGTATTCCTGCATTGTATCTTCTCTTACTGAGAAATTAATCTTTTAAACATAAATGCAAATTTAATTATTTAAAATGCTATTTATTCCATCTATTGAAATGACCATTTAAAAATTTATTCTGTTAATGTGGTAAATTACGTTGTTTCTATTCTCACATGTTAAACTAATCTTACATTCATAAAATTTAAAAAATATATTGTATATATGTTAATATATGTGATTTTATATAAATAGGTTAATATATGTGGTTGTATATGATTCACTTCCTTAGTAATATATATGTAGCTAATGTTTAGTAAAAATATTGCTTATAATATTATTTTCTTAAGGTTCTTGTTAGAATATGGTAATTTGATATCAGAGTTATGTTGGATGCACAGAACAGATTGGGAGGCTTTCCTTTTTGTTCTTTTGTGTTCAAGAGTTTGGATAAGGATTTCCTGGGCAGGATGGCTGAATAGGAATAGCTCCAGTCTGCAGCTCCCAGCAAGACCAACGCAGGAGGTGGGTGATTTCTGCATTTCCAACTGAGGATTACAACTCCTCACCAGCAAGGGAACAAAACTAGATGGAGAATGAGTTTGACAAATTGACAGAAGTAGGCTTCAAAAAGTGGGTAGTAACAAACTCCTCTGAGTTAAAGGAGCATGTTCTAACCCAAAGCAAAGAAGCTAAGAACCTCGATAAAAGGTTAGAGGAATTTCTAACTAGAATAACCAGTTTAGAGAAGAATATAAATGACTTGATTGAGTTGAAAAACACAGCACGAGAACTTTGTGATGATACAAGTATCAATAGCCAAATCAATCAAGCAAAAGAAAGGATATCAGAGATTAAAGATCAACTTAATGAAATAAAGCATAAAGACAAGATTAGAGAAAAAAGAATGCAAAGGAACTAACAAAGACTCCAAGAAATATGGGACTATGTGAAAAGACCAAACCTATGTTAGACTGGTGTACCTGAAAGTGATGGGGAGAATGGAACCAACTTGGAAAACACACTTCAGGATATTATCCAGGAGAACTTCACCAACATAGGAAGACAGGCCAACATTCAAATTCAGGAAATACAGAGAACACCACAAAGATACTCCTCGAGAAGGGCAATCCCAAGACACATAATCCTCAGATTCACCAAGGTTGAAGTAAAGGAAAAAATTTTAAGGGCAGCCAGAGAGAAAGGTCAGGTTACCCAGAAAGGAAAGACCATCAGACTAACAGTGGATCTTTCAGAAGGAACCCTACAAGCCAAAAGGGAATGGGGGCCAATATTCAACATTGTTAAATGAAAGAATTTTCAACCCACAATTTCATATCCAACCAAACTAAACTTCGTAAGTGAAGAAGAAATAAAATCCTTTACAGACAAGCAAATGCTGAGAGATTTTGTCACCACCAGGCCTCCCTAACAAGAGCTCCTGAAGGAAGCACTAAATATGGAAAGGAAAAGCCGGTACCAGCCACTGGAAAAACAAACCAAAATGTAAAGACCATCGACACTATGAAAAAACTGCATCAATTAATGGGCAAAATAACCAGCTAGCATCATAATGACAGGATCAAATTCACACATGATAATATTAACCTTAATTGTAAATGGGCTAAAGGCCCCAGTTAAAAGGCACAGACTGACAAATTGGATAAAGAGTCAAGATTGATCAGTGTCCTGTATTCAGAGGACTCATCTCACGTGCAAAGACACACATAGGCTCAAAATAAACAGATGTAGGAATATTTACTAAGCAAATGGAAAGAAATAAAAAGCAGGGATTACAATCCTATTCTCCGAAAAAAAAAACAAACTTTCAACCAACAAAGCTCAAAATAGACAAAGAAGGCCATTACATAATGGTAAAGGGATCAAATTCAACAAGAAGAGCTAACTATCCTAAATATATATGCACCCAATACGGGAGCACGAGATTCATAAAGCAAGTTCTTAGGGACCTAAAAAGAGACTTAGACTCCCACACAATAGTAGTGTGAGACTTTAACACCCCACTGTCAATATTAGATTAACAAGATAGAAAATTAACAAGGCTATTCAGGATTTGAACTCAGCTCTGGACAAAGACTACCTAATAGACATTGGTAGGAGATTGGTCAGGGTGGTGGGAAAAATTATAAGGAAAGACACAGACCTTCTTGGAAGGCCAGGAAGTTTTGCAAAAGCTTTGGGAGAGAAGCCGAAGGCAGCTGATTCTCTTATCTGGACGCTGAGAGCAAAGGGTAGATAGCAAGGGAATGTAAAGTAACTTATCTAGATAAATTGGTTTACTTATGTCTCTAGAAACCAACTCATGCACAGGGTAGCTGTCTACTTGGGCGGGGTGGGGGGGGTCAATAGTGTTAATTAACCACAAATTGTGTTTGCTCCAAGGCTTTGTCATTAAATTTGTACTAAATAAATGCAAGTGTCACCAGCTTATCGAGGCTGCACTCTTGTCAGTGGTGCTAAGCCATGCAGACCCCTAGCCATGCTGTCAGGGAAAATACCCATGTCAGTGTCAGCATACTTCTTTCATTGGTCACTCTGCCAGAGTCTGTGGGACAGACTTGGCAGACATCTACAGAAATCTCAACCCCAAATCAACAGAATATACATTTGTCTCAGCACCACATTGCACTTATTCTAAAATTGACCACATAATTGGAAGTAAAACACTCCTCAGCAAATACAAAAGAAAGGAAATCATAACAGTTTCACAGACCGCAGTGCAATCAAATTAGAACTCAAGTTTAAGAAACTTACTCAAAACTGTACAACTACATGAAAACTGAACAACCTACTCCTTAATGACTACTGGGTAAATAATGAAATTAAGGCAGAAATAAATAAGTTCTTTGAAACCAATGAGAACAAAGACACAACATACCAGAATCTCTGGGACACAGCTAAAGCAGTGTTTAGAGGGAAATTCATAGCACTAAAATGCCCACAGGAGAAAGTGGGAAATATCTAAAATCAATACCCTAATGTCACAATTAAAAGAACTAGAGAAGCAAGAACAAACAAATTGAAAAGCTGGCAGAAGACAAGAAATAACTAAGATCAGAGCAGAACTGAAGGAGATAGAGACACAAAAAAACCCTTCAAAAAAACAATGAATCCAAGAGCTGGTTTTTTGAAAAAGATTAACAAGATAGATAGACTACTAGCCACACTGATAAAGAAGAAAAGAGAGAAGAATCAAACAGACACAATAAAAAATGATAAAGGGGAGATCACCACTGATTCCACAGAAATACAAACTACCCACAGAGAATACTATAAACATCTCTATGCAAATAAACTAGAAAATTTAGAAGAATTAGATAAATTCCTGAACACATACACCCTCCCAAGACTAACCCAAGAAACAAGTCCAATTCCTGAATAGACCAATAACAAGTTCTAAATTTGAGGCAGTACTTAATAGCCTACCAAATAAACAAAGTCCAGGACCAGGCAGATTCACAGCTGAATTCTACCAGAGGTACAAAGAGGAGCTAGTACCATTCCTTCTAAAACTATTCCAAACAATAGAAAAAGACGGACTCCTCCCTAACTCATTTTATGAGGCTGGCATCATTCTGATACCAAAACCTGACAGAGAGACAGAGACACAACAAAAGAAGACAATTTCAGGCCAATGTTCTGGATGAACATTGATGCAAAAAATCCTCGATAAAGCACTGGCAAACCGAATCCAGCAGCACATCAAAAGGCTTATCCACCATGATCAAGTTGGCTTCATCCCTGGGATGCAAGGCTGGTTCAACATACGCAAATAAGAAACATAATCTATCACATAAACAGAACCAATGACAAAAACCACATGATTATCTCAATAGATGCAGAAAAGACCTCTGATTAAATTCAACAATGCTTCATGCTAAAATCTCTCAATAAGCCAGGTATTGATGGAATGTATCTCAAAATAAGAAGAACTATTTACGACAAACCCACAGCCAATATCATTCTGAATGGGCAAAAGCTGGACACATTCCTTTGAAAACCGACACAAGACAAGGATGCCCTGTCTCACCACTCCTATTCAACATAGTATTGGTAGTTCTGGCCACAGCAATCAGGCAAGAGAAAGAAAAATAAAGCATATTCAAATAGGAAGAGAGGAAGTCAAATTGTCTCTGTTTTCAGATGACATTATTGTATATTTAGAAAACCCCATCGTCTCAGCCTAAAAACTCCTTAAGCTGATAAGCAACTTCAGCAAAGTCTCAGGATAAAATATCAATGTGCAAAAATCACAAGCATTCCTATACACCAATAATAGACAGAGAACTAAATCATGAGCAAATTCCCATTCCCATTTGCTAGAAAGAGAACAAAATACCTAGGAATACAACTTACAAGGGATGTGAAGGACCACTTCAAGGAGAACAAACCACTGCTAAAGGAAGTAAGAGCACACAAACAAATGGAAAAAGCTTTCATGCTCATGGATAGCAAGAATCGATATTGTGAAAATGGCCATACTACCCAAAGTAATTTATAGATTCAATGCTATACCCATCAAGCTCCCATTGACTTACTTCACAGAAATAGAAAAAACTACTTTAAATTTCATGTGGAACCCAAAAGAGCCCATATAGCCAAGACAATCCTATGCAAAAAGAACAAAGCTGGAGGCATCATGCTACCTGACTTTAAACTACACTACAAAGCTACCGTAACCAAAATGGCATAGTACTGGTACCAAAACAGATATATAGACCAATGGAACAGAACAGAGGCCTCAGAAATAACACCATACATCTACAATTTTTTGACAAGCCTGATGAAAACAAGGAATGGAGAAAGGATGCCCTATTCAATAAATGGCATTGGGAAAAGTGGCTATCCTTATGTGGAAAACTGAAATGGAACCCCTTACTTACACCTTATACAAAAATTAACTCAAGATGGATTAAAGATTTAAATGTAAGACCTAAAATCATAAAAATCCTATAAGAACACCTAGGCAATACCATTCAGGACATAGGCATGGTCAAAGACTTCATGACTGAACCACCAAAATAATGGCAACAAAAGCCAAAATTGACAAATGGGATCTAATTAAACTAAAGAGCTTCTGCACAGCAAAAGAAACTACCATCAGAGTGAACAGGCAACCTACAGAATGGGAGAAAATTTTTGCAATCTACCCATCTGACAAAGGGCTAATATCCAGAATCTACAAATAACTTAAACTTATTAGAAAAAAAAACAACCCCATCAAAAAATGGGCAAAGTATATGAACAGATGCTTTTCAAAAGAAGACATTATGTGGCCAAGAAACATATGAAAAAAAGCTCATCGTCACTGGTCATTAGAGAAATGCAAATCAAAACCACAATGAGATACCATCTTATGCCAGTTAGAGTGGCAATCATTAAAAAGTCAGGAAAGAACAGATGTTGGAGAGGATGTGGAGAAATATGAATGCTTTTACACTGTTGGTTGGAGTATACATTAGTTCAACCATTGTGGAAGACAGTGTGGTAATTTCTCAAGGATCTAGAACTAGAAATACCATTTGACCCAGCAATCCCAAAGGATTATAAATCATTCTACTATAAAGACACATGCACATGTTTGTTTATTATTCACAGTAGCAAAGACTTGGAACCAACCCAAATGCCCATCAATTTTAGACTGGATAAAGAAAATGTGGCACATATACACCATGGAACACTATACAGCTATAAAAAAGGATGAGTTCGTATTCTTTGCAGGGACATGAATGAAGCTGGAAACCATCATTCTCAACAAACTAACACAGGAACAGAAAACCAAACACCACATGTTCTCACTCATAAGTGGGAGTTGAACAATGGGAATATATAGGCACAGGGGGGGGAACATCACACACCGGGGCCTGTCAGAGGGTGGGTAGGAGGGGGAGGTATAGCATTAGGAGAAATACCTAATGTAGATGACGGGTTGATGGGTGCAGAAAACCACCATAACACATGCATATCTATGTAACAAATTTGTACATTCTGCATGTGTATCCCAGAACTTAAAGTATAATAAAAAGAAAAAAGAAAAAAACAAGAGTTTGGATAAGACTTGTATAATTTCTTTCTTAAATGTTTGAAAAAATTTGCTAGTCAAGTCACCATGGCCTGAAGTTTTCATTGTGGAAATAATTAAATTACACTTACAGAAAAAGGATGATTCATATTTTCTATTTCTGTTGGTATTCATCAAGTTTTTAAAGGAATTTTGTCACTTTATACAATCTATTAAATTTATAATTATTCTGTAATTTTCTAATACATGCATTTAGGATGTCTCCCTTTTAATTGTCATTGCATTTTCCCCATTTTGATAGTGTAACTTGTATTTTATCATTTTCAACAATTTCTGGATCAGTCTTAGAAGGGGTTATCAATTTTAAAACATTTCCAAAGAACTAACTTTATTTCTGTGGATTACTTCTATTATATGTCTGCTTTTAAATTTACTTTTATTCTTGTCTTTATTATTTCTTTTTTTTAAAGTTTTTTTTCGGTTTAATTTGCTCTTGTTTTTCTGTTTTCTTGAGAATGGAAACAGTTTTTTCCACTTTTCATTTTTCTAATATATGAATATAAACAATTTCCCTTTCAGCACTTAATTATATTCCTCAAATTTTGACACCTATTTTTTTCCCAAGTAAAATGCCAGAATGTACACACATCATATTTTTTATTATTACTGAGTTTGAAGTATTTTCTAATTTTCATTGTGATTGTTTTCTTACTTATTGAGTTGCTTAGAAATGTGTTATTTAATATCCATATATTTAGGGTATTTTCTGTTTCTCTTTCTGCTGTAGATTTTTAATTTAATACTCTATAATTTCATTTTATTTTTGTAATTTATGAAGACATGTATGGTCCAACGTGTGATCTATTTTCAGTAACATTTCTTATGCACTTGAAAATTATGTATTCTGTATTTGTTGGATGTAGTAATCCCAACATATCATTTAGGTCACATTGGTTAATAGTATTATTCAAATCTTCTACATTCTTACCGATTTTTTTGGTCTCCTTGTTCTAATAATTGCTGAGAGAATTGTGTTAATATCTTATACTGTGATCCACAAAGGTTTATCTATTTCTCTCTTGATTTTGTCCTTTTTATTTTGTATGTTTTGAAACCATAGTTAAGTGGAAATAAAATCAGAATTTTTTTTGGTTCCTGATGAATTTGTTCTTTAATAATGAGATGTACATCTTTAACTCTAGAAATGCTATCTACATCATAGTTTACTTTGCCTTATACTAAATTAATATAGCTATACCAGTTTTCTGTTTGTTAATATTTGCATGGTACATATTTTTGTATTCTTATACTTTTAGCATATCAACTTTTATACTTTTAAGCATGTTTATTGTGAATAGAATATATTTGGGCCATTTAAAAAAAATCTGTCTTACTGTCTTCTTTTGATTGTAGTGCTTACATGCAATGTAGTTACTGGTGTAGTTAGATTAAATCTACCATGCCAGCTTGGTAAGGCTACTGTAACAAAATACTTAGACTGGGTAATTTATATAAAATAGAAATTTGTTTTTAATATTATTTTTTTATTTATAATAGTTACTGAGGCCAGAAAGTCCATGCTCAAGGTTCCAGCAGATTTGGTGTCTGGTACTCTTTACTCTTTGTTTTATAGATGTCACCTCTTGCTATGTCCTCACATGATTGAAGGGCCAAGCACACTACCTCAAGCCCTTTATAATGGTATAAATGCCATTCACGAGAGTGGAACTCTCATTAAATTCCATCCTAGGCCAGGCACAGTGGCTTATGCCTGTAATCCCAACACTTTGGGAGGCCAAGGCAGATAGATCACCTGAGGTCAGGGGTTCCAGACCAGCCTGACCAACATGGTGAAACCCAATCTCTACTAAATACAAAAAATTAGCCAGGCGTGGTGGCAGGTGCCTGTAATCTCAGCTACTCAGGAGACTGAGGGAGGAGAACCTCTTGAACCTGGGAGGTGGAGGTTGCAGTGAGCCAAGATCGCACCATTGCACACCAGACTGTGCGACAGAGCAAGACTCTGTAAAGGTCCACCTTTTGATATACTGCTTTGAGGATTAAGGTTCAGCATAAATTTTGGATGAACAGAAACATTCAAACCATCTTATTGCTTGTGTTTAATATTTGTTTCATTTATTATTGTTTCAATATTTTCCTGCCTTTTTGTTGGATTAAACAAGTTTTTGTTGTTGTTGTTTTTTGAGACAGTGTCTCTGTCACCCAGGCTGGAGTGCAGTGGCACCATCTCGGTTCACTGCAACCTATCTACCTCCCAGGTTCAAGCGATTCTCCTGCCTCAGCCTCCCAAGTAGCTGGGATTACAGGTGGCTGCCACCATGCCCGACTAATATTTGTATTTTTAGCAGAGAGAGGGTTTCGCCAAGTTAGCCAGGCTGGTCTCGAACTCCTGACCTCAGGTGATCTGCCTGCCTCGGCTTCCCAAAGTGCTGGGATTACAAGCGTGAGCCACTGCACCTGGCCAGATTAAACAAGTATTTTAGAAATTATTCAGTTTTGTCTTTTTTAGCTTTTTAGATATAGTCTTTGTATTATTCTTTGAAGGATTATGTTATCAGATATAGTAATCTTTGACTTATTCCAGACTACATTGTTAATAATTTTACCATTTTATGAGCAATTTAGAAACCTTTTGTAACTTGATTAGTTTTGTAAAGAAAAAAGAAAAGGAAAAAAAAAAACCTTTCCACAGCTTAACTACATTTACCAATCTCCTGTCCTTCATGCTATTACCATTGTATATTTCACTTCTACATTTGTTATAAACTCTATAAGACATTGATGTTGTTCCTGATTTAAATAGTTTTTAAAAAATTCATATTTACCCACATATTTAACTTTTCTTCATTTCTTTCTGAACTTCAATGCTTCCATGTAGTATCAGTTTATTTTAGCCTGGATAATTTATTTTAGTATTTCATTTATCAAATGTGAGAGGTTTTGGGTGGACTCTTTAGGTTTTCCAAATCATCAGCAAAGAGGGACAATTTAACTTCCTCTTTTCCAGTTTGGATGCCTTTTATTTAATTATCTTGCTTGATTTCTCTGGCTAGGACTTCCGTACTATGTTGAATAGGAATGGGGAAAGTGGGCGTCTTGTCTTCTTCCAGTATTTAGAGGAAGGAATTTCAACTTTCCCACATTCACTATGATGTCAGTTGCGGGTTTGCCATATAAAGGCTTTATTATTTTGAGGTATGTTCATTCTCTGTCTAGTTTATTGAGAAGTTTTTTTTAATCATGAAGGAATGTTGATGTGACAGTAAATATTAAGTGTCAATTTGATTGGATTGAAGGATGCCTAGATGGCTGGTAAAGTAATGTTTCTCAGTGTGTGTCTGTGAGGGTGTTGCCAGAGGAGATTGACACTTGAGTCAGTGGACCGGGAGGGGAAGTCCCACTCTCAATTTGGGTGAGCATCATTCAATTGGCTGCCAGTGTGGCAAGAACAAAATAGGTGGAAAAAGGTGGGATAATCTTGTTTGATGAATTTTTTGTTTTTTCTTTAGCTTCATTCTTTTTCCCATGCTGGATGCTTCCTTTCACTCCTCCTGCCCTTGAACATCAAATTCCAGAGTCTTTGGCCTTTGGACTCTAGGACTTACACCAGTGGCTCACCGGGGTCTCTTGGGCCTTTGTCCACAGACTGAAGTCCACACTGTCAGCTTTCCTGGTTTGGAGGCTTTCAGACTCGGACTGAACCACTATCTGTTTCTCTCTTCCCCAGCTTCCAGATGACCAATTGTGAGATTTCACCTTGTAATCACGTGAGCCAATTCTCCCTAATAAACTCCCTCTCATGTATACATATATCCTACTAGATCTGTCCCTGATTAATACAGTTTAATTTTTTCAAATGCTTTTTCTGCATCTACTGAGATAATCAGATGGCTTTTGTCTTTTCTTCTGTTGATATGATGTTTCATGTTTATTGATTTGCGTATGTTGAATCACCCTTGCATTCTTGGTATAAATCACACTTGATCATGATGCATTACCTTTTTGATGTGCTGTTGAATTTGGTTTGCAAGTATTTTGTTGTGGATTTTTGCATCTATGCTCATCAGGGATACTAGCCTGTAGTTTTCTTTTTTTGTTGTGCCCTTGTCTGGTTTTAGAATCAGGGTGACGCTGGCCTCATAGAATGAGTTAGGGAGAACTGTCTCCTCTTTGATTTTCTGGGATAGCTTCAAGAAGATTGGTATTACTTCTTTGTATGTTTTGTAGAATTTGGCTATGAATCTATCCACCCCTGGGCATTTCTTTATTGGGAGACTTTAAAGAATTTTAATTTTAATTTTTTAAGTTTGCTTGTTGTTACATTTTTTTAAAATAATATTTTTTAAGTTCTGGGGCACATGTGCAGGATGTGCAGGTTTGTTACATAGGCAAACGTGTCCCATGGTGGTTTGCTGCACCTACCAGCCTCTCACTCAGGTATTAAGCCCAGCATGTATTAGAGCTTTTCCCTAATGCTCTCCCCACCCACCCTCCCCTGTCAGTCCCCAGAAAGTGTTGTTCCCCTCCGTGTGTCCATGTGTTCTCATTGCTCAGCTCACACTTATAAATGAAAACATATGGTGTTTGGTTTTCCGTTCCTGCATTAGTTTGCTGAGGATGATGGCTTCCAGCTTTATCCATGTTCCTGAAAAGGACATGATCTCATTCCTTTTTATGGCTGCATAGTACTCCATGGTGTATGTGTACCACATTTTCTTTTTCCAGTATATCATTGGTGGGCATTTAGGTTGATCCCATGTCCTTGCTATTGTGAATAGTGGTGCAATGAACATATGTGTGCATGTATCTCTATAATAGAATGATTTATATTCCTTTGGGTATATACCCAGTAATTGGATTGCTGGGTCAAATGGTATTTCCGGTTCCAAATCTTTGATGACTCACCACACTGTCTTCCGCAATGGTTGAACTAAATTACATTCCCACCAACAATGTAAAAGCATTGCTATTTCTCTGCAACCTCACCAGCATTTGTTGTTTCCTGACTTTTTAATAATCGCCGTTCTGACTGGCATGAGATGGTATCTCACTGTGGTTTTGATTTGCATTTCTCTAATGATCAGTGATGTTGAGTTATTTCTCATACGTTCGTTGGCCACATGTATGTCCTTTTTTGAGAAGCATCTGTTCATATCCTTTGCCTGCTTTTTAATGGGGTTTTCTTGTAAATATGCTGAAGTTTATTGGGGACTTATTACTGATTCAATCTGACTACTTGTTATTGGTCTGTTCAGGTTTTCTGTTTCCTCCAGATTCAATCTTGGTAGGTTGTATATTTCTAGGAATTTGTCCACTTCCTCTAGGTTTTACAGTTTATCAGTGCATAGCTGATCATAATATTCTCTGATGATCTTTCATATTTCTGTGGTACCCATTGTAACATCTCCCTTTTCTTTTCTGATTTATTTGGGTGTTCTCTCTTTATTTTTTGGTTAGTGTAGCTAGAAGTTTATCAATTTTGTTTATCTTTTCTAAGAGCCAACTTTTTGTTTCCTTGATCCTTCAAATATTTTAAAGTCTGTATTTTGTTTAGTTTTGCTCTTTATTATTTCTTTTCTTCTGCTAAATCTGGCTTTAGTTTTTTCATGTTTTTCTAATTCCTTAAGGTGCATCATTAGATTGTTCATTTGTAAAATTTCTACTTTCTCAATGTAGGCATTTGTTGCTATGAAATTCCCTCATTACACTGTTTTTGCTGTATTCCACAGGTTTTGGTAGGTTGTATTTCCATTTTCATTTGTTTCAAGAAATTTTTTTAAATTTCCACCTTAATTTCTTCATTGACTCAGGGGTCATTCAGGAACATGTTTTTACATTTCCATTTAGTTGTATTGTTTTCAATGTTCATCTTGATGTTGATTTCTAGTTTTATTCCATTGTGGTCTGAGAAGATACTTGATATAATTTTGATTCAAAAATTTTTTAAGACTTGTTTTGTGTTCTAACATATTGTCTATCCTGATGAATGTTTCATGTGCTGATGAAAAGAATGTATGCAAACAGTTGGATAAAATGTTCTGTAAATCTCTGTTAATGTCCATTTGGTCTAAACTCTAGTTTAAACCCAGTGATTCTTAGTTGAATTTCTGTCTAGCTAATCTGCCTTATGCTGAGAATGGGGTCTATTATTGTATTGTAGTTTATCTTTCTCTTTAGATCTAGTAATATTTGCTTTATGAATCTGTGTGCTCCAGTGTTTGACACATATATATGTAGCACTGACTCTACCTGTAGCAGATATATCTATATCTATATCTATATCGCACTGACTCTACCTGTAGCACTCTGTGATTTAGTGAACTTATCTCTGTGCACCTTACTCTGTTTCTTAGTCATTGTTTCCTAACTCTAGCTACTTCTGGCTTTGCCTTATACCAACAGTGCAGCTACCAGGCAGCTCTCGCAACTTCTTTGTACAACAATCAGGAAAAAATTGACCTTATACAATTATTTTATTCCTAATTATTGTGAGTCATATGGTTTGAAAGCTGAGTTCTGTAAACAAAACCAAAATCTATTTTCTATTTTTTAATTTGTTTATAGATTGTAAATAAAACAATCTTTAAAATGTGAAGGTAAGCACAATTATAGGTGTGAATTATTAGATATAGTTTAGTCACTCTAACCAAACATATTTACTAACATATTATGCAAATTAACACATATATTTAGCACAATAATTATTATTCAGAAGGATTGAGGGATTTCTTTTTTTTTTTTTTAAACCATGGGGTCTTTGCTAACAAAGCCTCAGAAGTCATGTAGCATCTCTACCGGCACATTCTATTCATTGATGAGTCCTCGCTGGTTCAGGTGGAGGGGTTGTGGACTCCTCTTTGTGAGAGAAGCATCAACAAATTTGTGTAAGTTATTTAAAACTACCACAATGACTGCCTGTTTCTGTCTAAAATCCAGATAAGGCTTTTTGGTAGATTGCATTATTGGCCCAATTATTCAACTACCCCTGTATGACAATCTGTTTTGGTCTGCTTTGGATGACAACAAAATACCATAGACTGGGCAGCTTAAACAACAGAAATTTATTCTGTCACAGTTATGAAGGCTGAGAAGTCCAAGATCAAGGTGCCAACAGATTTGATTCTTGGTGACAGCCTGCTTCCTTGCTTAAAGATAGCCAACTTTTCGCTCTGTTCTCACATAATGGAAAGAGGAAGCTGTTGTCTTCCTCCTATACGAGCACTAATCTCATCATGGGAGCTTTACCCTCATGACTTTATCTAAACCTAATTATCTTTCAAAGAATACCTCTTAATATCATCATATTAGGGGTTAGGTCTTTAACATATAAATTTGGGGGAAACACAAATGTTCAGTCCATAACACAACCCCTCCATGTGACTTTGCAGTCACTTGTATGCCTTCATCGGAAAGGTAATTTTTTTTCCTGCCCATTGACTTTGGCCATGAATATGTGGAGTTGCTTTGGTCAATGATATATTAGCAGAAGTAACACAGCAGAATTTGAAATGCTCTTGGGCCATAGGCATGCCGTCTTGAGCTTTTTCACTGCCATTATAACTTTATCTAGCTTTATTTTGGTTCCAGAAGGAAGATGAAAGAGTTGGAGAGCAGATCCATCCCAGATACCACAATCTGAAAAGGAAGCACCCCAGGAAGCCTACAACATTATAGGAAAAAGCAGACCTGCCCAGCCAAATTCCTCCCAGGCCCAGCTAAACTCCAGGAAAGCCACAGATAAATATTTTAAGCGACTTAGTTTTGGGGTTGTTTGTAATGCAGCAATAGTCAACCAAACTAGTTTCATATTATTCAAGTATACCCTGATTTAGCTTTCCACAGTGGAATTATAAAATATTTCTATATATGTCATTTATGTTTCCTTTCAAGTGTATGCCTAAGTGTTTTTGCTTTTGTGTTGTTACTTTGAATGAGTATTGTTGCATTACATTTTTGAATTGTAGACAGCAAAGCAATTAAGATTTGATTATGAATTTTGCTTCCAACTACTTTATGTCTTATTATCACTAATACCTTTATAATACTAATTGTAAAAACTTGATTTTATTTTGTATAGATACCAAATGGTTTGATTATATTTAAATCTATGTTTCACTGTATTTAAAGTTTAACGCTACATTTTCCATTCACAATGTTTTACCAGGGAGTTTATTATTTCCAGTCATCTTTTATGTGACTGGACAATATCCTTAAATGATTTTTAAATCAACTCAATCTAGACATAATTTACATGCAACAAAATATGCATATTTTAAGTGTATAGTTTAATGAGTTTTGACAAACATATACAACTATGTAACCACCACTATAATCAAGATTCAGAATGTTTCAATTACTCTAAAAGTTGAGCCCCTTTGAAGTCAAACTCTATCCTGAACTGCAAAGTATCCCACATCTCCTTTCTGTCAAAATAATTCTTTTCAAGAATTTGGTAAAACTGTAATCATACAGTATATATTCCCTTGTATCTGGCTTCTGTAGTTTAACACAATATTTTTGTAATTTATTCATGTTATGTCAGTATTATTGCTGAATTTTAAAGTTTTTAAATTACCAAATAGTATTTTGGTATATGAATTTATCAAAATTTACTCATTTGCTAATCAATAGATATTTGGAATATTTCCAGATTTGGGTTGGTATGATAATTATTCACATTCTTATTTAAGTACTATTCTTTTGTGAGTCTTTTGTTGGACATGTCATTTCTCTTAAATATATACCTAACAATAGAATTGTTGAGTCATGAGGTAGACATATTTTTATTGTTATTAGAAATTGCCAAAAAGGTGGCTGGGCACGGTGGCTCACACCTGTAATCCTAGCACTTTGGGAAGCTGAGGCAGGCAGATCACCTGAGATCAGGAGTTCAAGACCAGCCTGGCCAATATGGTGAAACCTCATTTCTACTAAAATACAAAAAGAAAAAAAAAATCAGCCAGGTGTGGTGGTGGGTGCCTGTAATCACGGCTAATTGGGAGGCCGAGGCAGGATAATTGCCAGAGTTGCAGTGAGCCAAGATTGTATCACTGCACTCTAGCCTGGGCAACAGAGTGAGACTCTATCTCAAAAAAAAAAAAAAAAAAAAAAAAAAATTGCCAAAAAGGCTTACAAAATGGTTGTACTATTATACACTTCTACCAACAATATATGAATGTTCTAGTTGCTCCACATTCTTATCACTATTTGGTAATATTAGGGGGGTGTAAAAATAATCCTGGTTTTTGCCATTACTTTTAATGTTTAATATTAAGGTTTTCAACTTTAGCCAATCTAGTGGATATGTAGTGTTATCAAATTGTGGTCTTAATTTGCATTTCTATGATGAATAAGGATGTTGTGGAACATCTTTTCATTTATAGTCATGCGTCACTTAACAACAGGGATGTTTCCTGAGACGTGTGTTGTTAGTTGATTGTGTTGTTGTGCGAATATCAGACTGTACTTACACAAACCTAGATATTATAGCCTACTATACACTAGGCTGTATGGTATAGCCTATTGCTCCTAGGCTACAAACCTGTAAAGCATGTTAGTGTTGAACACTGTAGGGAACTGTAGTAACAATGGGAGGTATTTGTGTATCTAAACATAGAAAAAGTATAGTAAAAATATCATACAAAAATATAAAATGGTCCACCTGTATAGGGTACTTACCATAAATGGAGCTTGCCAGACTGGAATTTGCTCTGGGGAGTCAGTGAGTGAGTAGTGAGTGAATGGAAAGGCCTAGACATTACTGCACACTACTGTAGACTTTAGAAACACTGTATATATAAGCTACACTTAATCTGTTGAAAAATACTTTTCTTTAATCAGTAATAAGTTAACCTTAGCTTATTGTATTTTTTTACTTTATAAACATTTAAATTTTGTAACTTTTCAACTTTCTCATAATAACACTTAGCTTAAAACACAAACACATTGTATAGCTATACAAAAATATTTTTTTCTTTGTACCCTTATTCTATAAACTTTTTTCCGCTCAAAAATTTTCATAATATTTTTACTTTTTAAACTTTTCTATTAAAAACTAAGAAACAAACACACACATTATCCTAGTCCTACATAGGGTGAGGATCATCACTGTCACTGTCTTTTACCTCCACATCTTGTCCCACTGGAATGTCTTCAGGGTAATAACACACATGGAGCTGTCATCTTCTATGGTAAGAACGCCTGCTTGTGGAATATCTTCTGAAGGACCTGTCTGAGGCTGTTTTACAATCAAATTAAAAAAAAAATAAGTAGAGTACATTCTTACATTACTGCACACTACTGTAGACTTTAGAAACACTGTATATATAAGCTACACTTAATCTGTTGAAAAATACTTTTCTTTAATCAGTAATAAGTTAACCTTAGCTTATTGTATTTTTTTACTTTATAAACATTTAAATTTTGTAACTTTTCAACTTTCTCATAATAACACTTAGCTTAAAACACAAACACATTGTATAGCTATACAAAATATTTTTTTCTTTGTACCCTTATTCTATAAACTTTTTTCCGCTCAAAATTTTCATAATATTTTACTTTTAAACTTTTCTATTAAAACTAAGAAACAAACACACACATTATCCTAGTCCTACATAGGGTGAGGATCATCACTGTCACTGTCTTTTACCTCCACATCTTGTCCCACTGGAATGTCTTCAGGGTAATAACACACATGGAGCTGTCATCTTCTATGGTAAGAACGCCTGCTTGTGGAATATCTTCTGAAGGACCTGTCTGAGGCTGTTTTACAATCAAATTAAAAAAAAAATAAGTAGAGTACATTCTTAAAAAAAAATAGGGGCAAGGCACAATGGCTCATATCTGTAATCCCAGTGTGTTGGGAAGCTGACGTGGGAAGATCTCTTGAGGATAGGAATTTAAGACCAGCTTGGTCAACATAGCGTGACCCCATCTCTAAAAAAATATAGTCGGGCATGGTGGCATGTATCTGTAGTCCTAGCTACTCAGGAGGCTGGCTTGCAGGAGTTTGAGGCTGCAATGAGTTATATATGATAGTGCCGCTGCACTCCAGCCTTGACGACAGAGCAAAATCTTGTCTTTAAATAAATAAATAAAATGATATCAACTATAGTAAAATAAATACATAAACCAATAATATGGTTGTTTATTATTATCAAGTATTATACATAATTACATATACATACATAATTGTATGTGCTATACCAGTAGGTTTGTTTACACCAGCATCACCAAAAACACAGGAGTAATACTTTGTGCTAGGAAGGCTATGATGTCATCAGGTAATAGGAATTTTTCAGTTTCATTATAATCTCATGGGACCACCATCATATATGTGGTCCATTGTTGGCCAAAATGTCATTATGCAGCTCACAACAGTATTTCACGTCTATTCAAGTATCTTCTTTTGTGAAATGTCTAAGTCTTTTGCCTATTTTTAAATTGGGTTGTTTATATTTTTATTGATTAGGAAGAGTTATTTCTATATTCTGTGTCATATGCTTGTGCTGAAATATATATCTTTTTGTCTGTGCCTTTTCATTTGCTCAGGGTCTTTGGACCTTTTGTGCTTGTTTGGAGGTTCTGGCAGGGGAGCACAGCTACTCGTTTATTCTTGATGGAAGGAAGGTCCTCCTCTGTGAGAGAAGCTCATGCTCTTCACCAAGCATGCAGCTTCAGGAGGGAGGCACATGGAGCCATAAAGGAAGAAGATCAGCCAGATCAGCCAAATCAACACTGGCGATCAATGAGGTGACAGATGTTGCAGCTAGATCACCCTCGCATCCAATTTGGTTAGGATCTTTGGAAGAACAGTTTTAGGAGGCAATTCTTCATGGGCCTGTTATGTTTCTTCATTTATTTTAAGCAAGACACTATTGTGAGCTTTTCTCTGGAATATCATTTAAAGGATGTTTGCATAGCAAGCAGCCTTAGAAGAAAAACAAGGTGTCTTCCTTCATAGCAAAGCACAGGCATGATGACTGCCAGTGTAATAAAGAGCATGTCTCCTTCCAAATAAGGGCAGCTATGCTTACTGCACGTAGTGAAAGATTTGAGTTCCCTAAGCTCAGGGTTCCTCTTTTATAATGCCACTCACTGCATGTTTGGGCATTCTTCTGGCCCATCTACTTCACTTCTGTAGGATTTGAGGGCGAAAGGAACTGGTATACAAATGCTGCTTGCTATGCCATGAGTGATGACTCAGGAGTCTTGGGTGACAGCGTCCATGGGACTGAGCTAACTTCTTAGTTTGTAAGTTGGATAAAGTCAAACATCTCAATACTTCACAGTTCTTGACAAGTAGGCATGTTGGATATTGATGCAGTATATCTGGTCAATTTTTGATCTTCTTTTTTTTAATTTTTTTTTTTATTATACTTTAAGCTCTAGG
>NW_016813971.1:0-1393 GCF_001698545.2 Rhinopithecus bieti
TATCACTCTGTTGCCCAGGCTGGAGTGCAGTGGCACGATTTTGGCTCACTGCAAGCTCCACCTCCCAGGTTCACACCATTCTCCTGCCTCAGCCTCCTGGGTAGCTGGGACTACAGGCGCCCGTCACCGTGCCTGGATAATTTTTTTGTATTTTTAGTAGAGACGGGATTTCACCATGTTAGCCAGGATGGTCTTGATCTCCTGACCTCATGATCCGCCCACCTCGGCCTCCCAAAGTACTGGGATTACAGGCGTGAGCCACCGCGTCCAGCCTCCTGTGTTATGATACCTTTCAATGACCTTAACATTTTGAGTATGCAGGATTAATAATGCTGACTGCTATCATAAACACCCTTCCAAATATTATTAGTTTTACACAAAGTTTATATCTATGCAGTTCAGGCAGTTCCTCCTTTAAATAATGACTCAGGGTCCAAGATCTTTCCATCTTATGATGCTGACATCTTTTAAAAATGGCAGTAGAAGAGGAAAGATTCATGGATAATCCCATGAATGGTTTTGTGGCAAGGCCTGGATAAAGCTCACATAATTTCCATCTGCATTCGTTGGGGATGAGTTATGTGTTCCCTACTTAAGTACAAGAGAAGCTAAAAAATGCAGTGCTGCTATGTAACTAGGAAAAGAGAATTATATTATTTAACACCTGGCCAGTTTCCACTGTGTCACTGAAACATGAAGAGAAGTGTATTAAAGTGAAAAGAAAGCAAAGCATTGTAAGACATAAAAGTAGTGAGTCATACAGCATAGAGAGAGGGAGGGAAAGAGGGAGAGAAGACATTTAGATCTAGGCCGATGTCTATTTCTTTAATGAGGAGGAACTGGAAACTGATCTGAAAAATGTGTGTATGTGTAACATTTTCTTAACTTTGTATTTATACAGTTCAAGATTTTAAAAAAATCCCTGTAGGAATTATTAGAGATAACTGAAGTGAGAATCTCATACATGGTTATGAAATTCAATATTCAGATGCTCAGAATGGCTCAAATTAGGCATTGTTGAAAGCTGCTCATTTCTATCTCGGTATATGCTAAACACTACTTCATCTACAGATTAGCCTGTGCTTGATTCCTAAAATGTACAAGGGAGATACCAATCATACCTAACTCATAGTGACAGCTATGGATTAATATATGTAACTCATCTATAAATGCTACCTTTTTCTTATATTTGCCATGATTTATCATGTTAGAACTGAAAATCTAGATCATTTTCATCACTGGATTATTTTGAGCACCTGGGTTTGATTTTGTCTGTGCAGATCAAAACTCCGCAATAATACATACTTATTTGCATATCTGTGGCCAAACTCTTCTCTTGAGTTTGAAATGTTTCTTCAGTAATTTTTTAAAGTTCCTGACTGTTTTTTGTTGT
>NW_016813972.1:0-3583 GCF_001698545.2 Rhinopithecus bieti
CCTTTTTTTGCAATCAATCTTTTTTTCTTTTGCTTCTTTAATAAGTGGCCTAGCTCATCTAACATTTCAAATGATGGGTGAAAAAGCTTATTTCTCTGACCAAATTGTGAACTCCCCAAGAGGAGAGACCAAGAAACTAATACCAAAGCATTGTGCTAAGCAGCTGTGTGGGTGCACACGTGTGTGTGTTTAGTCGCATTGAAGAGAGGTCCACCAACTCATTCAAATCACACATGCTAGCCATGCTTTCCAAACTTAGTGAGGATACCCATAATACCAGATAGCATGTCACTGATCCAACTATTTTTATGTTGTTTTATATTTACAGCCCACCTCTTTTCACAAAGAATTGGAGGCAATATACAATTTTTTTTTTTTCTTTGAGAAGGAATCTCGCTCTGTTACCTGGGCTGGAGTGCAGTGGCAAGATCTGGGCTCATTGGAAGCTCTGCCTCCTGGGTTTACTTATGCCATTCTCCTGCCTCAGCCTTCTGAGTAGCTGGGGCTACAGGCATCCACCAAAACACCAGGCTAATTTTTTGTATTTTTAGTAGAGATGGGGTTTCACTGTGTTAGCCAGGATGGTCTCGATCTCCTGACCTCATGATCCGCCCGCCTCAGCCTCCCAAAGTGCTGGGATTCCAGGAGTGAGCCACCGCAATATACAATTTTTACATCCCACAGTGAAATAATAAACTATAAATAGAAATAGAAGATTAACGGCAGGGACAAGGAGAATAGAAATATGCCAATCCTAAGATGAGTCTGGTTGCTGAACATCATGTTTTGTTTGAGCTTTCTGGTCGCCAGAAGAAAGAAATGGAAGCGTGTTCAGTTCAAGGTCCCCATTCATGGGAGGCTGCATCCTGCTCCCTCGGGAAGCAACACGTCTTGATAAATACATTAAATAGTTGTGTTTCCCGGGAAAAACCCTGCGGAACAATTATCATTATTTACACAGAACTCTAGATGAAGTGATAGTTTTTCATGGCATACTGATAAGTTTATCTGGCAATTGGACATCACATAGAACTTTCCATCCCAGATAACCAGTTTATGTGGCTAGCCTGGATAGTTCAAGGTCTCCTGTCTTGAATATCTAGGAATAAGTTAGCATGCTAAACTGACTTGAATTACTAAGAATTTCCCCTTTATTTCTGAAATTTTCTAACTTTAATTTTATTGTAATAAATATAAATAATGTAAAATTTATTATTTTAACCATTTTAAGTATAAAATTCAGTGACATTAAGTACATTCACAATGTTGCGTAAATATCACCATTATTTCCTTAACATTTTCATCATCCCAGATAGAAACTGTACCCGTTAAACACTAACTTCCCATTCTCACTGTCCACAGCCCTGAGTAGCCTCTATTCTACTTTCTGTCTCTGTGAATTTCTCTATTCTGTGTACCTCATATAAAGTGGGATAATACAGTATTTGTCCTTTTGCGTCTGGCTTATTTAACAGCATAATGCTTTCAGGTTCATCCATGTTGTAGCATGTATCAGAATTTTATCTCTTTCGATGGCTGGTTAATATTCAATTTTATCCCTTTCTTTTGAAAAACATAATCTAATCTTTCAGTCTTTAGATTTTTTCCCTGTTCCTTGAGTTGTCAAAATACTAGCAAAATAATCTAAAATAACATCTGCCTATCTCTTAAATAGTCCTACAATCAAACCATTGTCTCAGTTACTTTGCTGACCTCAAGGTTTTCCTTTGATACTATTCCTTTATCTATTATGGTTTGATTTGAGACTTTCATTGAAAGCAATTTTCCCTATGGAAAATGTTTTCTTAATCTGTATAAAAATTTTTATAAAAAATCTTATTTTTGTTTCTTTGGTTAACAAATTACAAACTTTCTAGATCTTGGTATCAAAGGGGCAGCTTGTGAAATATTTCTTAATTTTCTTCATTGATCAATATAATTATCAAATATTTTCACATTGCTTTTTGTATAATGTATAAGCATTACAAGTTGCATCATTTTTCCCCTTGTCCTGAGCAGCTACTTGCTTCCTGAGAATGCCCACTAGCAATCATTGAAAACTTCTCGGTCAGTCCCACAGCCTAAGCAAAAACTCTACAAAGTTCAAGAACTTTGAAGAGATTCAAGTTTGTTTGTTTGTTTGTTTTGAGACAGAGTCTAGCTCCATCACCAGGCTGGAGCGAAGTGACAGATGTCAGCTCACTGCAACCTCCCCCTCCCGGGTTCAAGCAATTCTCCTGCCTCAGTCTCCCGAGTGGCTGGGACTACAGGCATGCACCACTACACCCCGCTAATTTTTATACTTTCAGTAGAGACAAGGTTTCACCATGTTGGCCAGGATGGTTTTGATCTCTTGACCTCATGATCCGCCCACCTCGACCTCCCAAAGTGCTTGAATTACAGGCGTGAACCATCACGCCTGGTTGAGATTCAAGATTTTAAGACCATTGACTAGAATTTAAACAACACAGCCTCTACTCGAGCATGAAAAATATCACTCTCATAGCTACATCTTCGTTTCATTTGACTCATATAAAAATAATACATAGAGATCAAGATTTATATCAAATAACATCTTAAGTTGAAACTATCAGTTCAAAAATTAAATATTTCAAAAATTAAATGCCACTTACGAGATACCTTTCTATTAGGTATACCTATATCTCATAACATGTTAACAAAATGATATGATGTATTTTCACTGGGCAATTCTTAGAGATAAAGCATTCAAAGAATAGACTTAATTTTAAAAGCTAGTTCATCTTCTAAATGTGGATTTGAAAGTGCAGTCCCATACATGTGTTTTTAGGCAAGTCATCTCTTATATGAACGTTTCAATAGGTAGATCAACCTGCTGGAAAAAGATCTGGCGGCATTTTCTCCTACGAGTTTTTTTTTGTTGTGGTTTTTCTTGTTTTTTTGCTTGTTTGTTTGTTCGTTTTTTGAGACAGGGTCTCCTCCATCACTCAGGCTGGAGTGCAGTGGTGTGATCTCCACTCACTGCAACCTCCGCCTCCTGGGTTCAAACAATTCTCCCTCCTCAGCCGCCTGAGTAGCTGGGACTACAAGCGCGCACCACCACGCCCAGCTAATTTTTGTATTTTCAGTAGACATGGGGTTTCACCATATTGATCAGGCTGGTCTCGAACTCCCGACCTCAAGTGATCCGTCCACCTCAACCTCTGAAAGTGCTGGGGATTACAGGCATGAGAGAGCCACTGTGCCCGGCCTCTACAACTTTTTCTTCATTACGTTTTGCTAAAAATGTTGAAAGTAGCTAGATATGAAATAAACTACAAATGTATTTTAATTTTGAAGCAAACTTTTGAGATAAACATTGGTTCAATACATGAAAATCATTAATTAAATACATTTAAATCACATGGATTCTTGGCATTTTCTCTGGATTCTCTATTTCACCCAGTGTTAATAATTTATATGTGTTCTATATATCTAATTTATATATGATACAAATCAAGTATGTCATGCACATCCACTTACTATTCAGCTATACATTACCATCCACTTACTATTCAGCTATACATTACCATCCACTTACTATTCAGCTATACATTACCATCCA
>NW_016813972.1:5506-7686 GCF_001698545.2 Rhinopithecus bieti
TTTAATTCAGTTTTAATTCAGTGATATTTCTAAATTGGGTAATGAATATCTGACATTATTCCTAGTGCCTGACACCTGCTTGAATGTCCTTTACCATGAGGAAAGTTTTCCGTTGAGCCAACATAAATAAAATCTGGAAGCTAGAGAAAATAGCTACCTTGACGAAACTTGGCTCGTAAGAACCCAGCAAATACTTTAAATACATTTCTGCTTTATTTCATGAGTTCTTCTACAGTGTACTTTAAAAAGTTTTTCTTCCTGCTCACCTTATTTCCCCTAAGTGCCAGTCAAACAGACTGATTATAATGGGCAGTAGAAACACTAGGGAAAAAATGTCCTTTCTGAACCCCAGATTCTAAGCTTTAGTTACTGGTCGGGTCTTCCCAAATTAAATGGCTATCTTTACATGTACTTGTGTGATTTAAAAAAAAAAAAAAAAAAGGATATTTTACAGCCAGAACTTAAACTTACAGTGTATGCATTAATAACTAAATGTATTTACTAGACTGTTAATGTAAGCTTAATGATAGACTTGACAAAATACATTAGATTTATAATGACTATTTCCAATTTCTCTTTATTAGGAAATTAGTGATAGCTTTAATCTATTAGTAGGTGGCTCCAGGACTATTCTGGTTCTCTTTTTTCCCGTTTAGTTCTCTTCATTCTCTTTCTTTCTCCGTGCCTCTCTATCCAATCTTCCCTGGAATGAATGTTCCCTTGAATCATGCTTTAAATCCTGGCTGCAACCACAACTGCTTAACGTATTTCCAGGGGCATTTGCCTTCTTCCGACATTCTTCACTACAAAATTTGAAGTTCAGCGCTTCATATCTGAGAACAGTGTCTCTCTTCTGCACACTCTCAGATCAGCCTCTCGGACTCCAGGATACATTGGATAATTTTATATCCCCTGGCTTTTCAAAGATGAGTTTCAAAATGGGGAACAACCTAGAATAGCCTTTACAGTACAAAAATCTGGAATTCAAATCACTCTTCCTCCTTTAAACTATCAAGCTATGAAGCTATGAAGGGCTTAGCGCCATCCCCTTGGTGATGCAGGCATTCACGTGGGATCCGGTTGTTTAAAAGTGTGTGGCACTCCCATTCCCAGCCTGCTGTCTTGCTTCCACTCTCACCATGTGACATGCTGGCTCCCCATTCCCTTCTGCTATGATTAGAAGCTGCCTGAGGACCTCACCAGAAGCAGATGCTGGCAGCACCCTGCCCATATAGCCTGCAGACCTGTAAGCAGAAATAAAACGCTTTTTCTTTATAAATTTCCCAGCCTCACGTATTCCTTTACAGCAATGCAAGAACAGCCTAACACACATGATATGCGTTTGGAGGCTGTTTTTGGCATACAATCAATACTATTTAATGGTCGGGGTAGTGGTGGTAGAGAAGAGGTGTGAACAATTTAATTGAATGGGCAATAATTATAAATTAATCCTCAAATTAGTGAGGTTCTTCATGACTGCTCTTGCTTTGAACAGCAAAGATACAGAAAACTATAATCCTTGGAACTGTGCCTTCCATTGTAATATTTTCTGGTTGCATTTTGGGAAGAATGCGGAAATCCTAACTTCCTCCACTGTTGATGGAATCTATGCATATCAATGTTAAAACTATACCGCAGTATTAATTTGCTTTTATTTTTCTTCTTCATTATTTTAATTAATTCGGATCTTCCTTATAAGCCAAAAATCTGAATTCCACTAGCTCTTAATGAATTATACAGAAAAATATAATTTCTCCGTGAACATTAGGTTGATTGGAAAATGTCATCCTCTGACCTACTCAGCCTTGCTAATCAAGAGAAGTCTTCAGAGGGACTAACAGTTAGATGAAGCAGGCTGCAATCCATCAGCCACCCCCTTTATTTGTTTAAATTACAGTTTATGTCAGGTGTGAGGTTCAGTGTATCTGAGGAAAGCCACGCCAACATGGTTGAGAGCGTATATCGTCATGTCTCTGGTAATTGGATAGTACGCTGTTTCACCTTAAGCTGTTTTGAATTAATTCAAGACATCAGCCGCCGGCTTTAGGTGGTTTAATTATCAGAATTGTCACATTTTAGTTATCAGCCCAAGGGGTGCATACTGGGGTTGATTGTGAACATGTGGTACTACCTGATACAGGTTACCTGATGGCCAGATGTGGGTCACTTCAGGAACAGAC
>NW_016813973.1:0-2446 GCF_001698545.2 Rhinopithecus bieti
ATTGTGGCTCATGCCTGTAATCCCAGCACTCTGGGAGGCCAAGGCGGGCTGATCACTTGAGGCCAAGAGTTCAAGACCAGCTTGGCCAACATGGCAAAACCCCTTCTGTGCTAAAAATATAAAAATCAGCCAGGCGTGGTGGCACACAACTGCAGTCTCAGCTACTCAAGAGGCTGAGGCAGGAAAATCGCTTGAACCCGGGAGGCAGGGTCTACAGTGAGCCGTGATTGTGCCACTGTACTCCAACCTGGTCAACAGAGCAAGACTCTATCCAAAAAAAAAAAAAGAGGGTGGTGGTGAAGGTCTACACTACAATAGCCAATGCTAACAAAGTGCTTACTATGTGCTAGGCATGCTTCTGAAACGCTTAGTATGTATTAACTCATTGACTCCCCCATGACGTTACCACACTATTTCTTCATATCCCTTTTTTAAAAAATGTGGAAACAGACATGTTGAGGTTTAGCAGTTTGCTCAAGGCCACTGTGTGAGTGAGTGGCAGAGCCGGCCACTGCCCCGTTTCTCTACCATCTTTTCCTGTAAGTGCTCTCTAGTTTCTCAGTTACATCGCCTATTGAGTAAAGGAGCAAAAGTCTGTTAAATTGCCGTAATGGACAGTTCGCCCAGAAGCGTAACTGTTTTGGTGCCATTGGGGTTTGTTGATGTCAGTGTGTTCTCATCCATTTTGGTTCATTTATCATTTCATTTAGGTGATTATACTAAGTCACATAGAAAGAAATGCTGACCTGTGTTTTCTTTTTGTTTTTTGGGGATGGGGCCTCACCTTGTCCCCCACATCATGTAGTGGCATGATTACGGCTCACTGCAGCCTTAACCTTCTGGGCTTGAGAGATCCTCCCATCTCAGCCTCTCAAGTAGCTGGGACTACAGGTGCCTGCCACCACATCCAGCTAATTTTTTTTTTTTTTCATTTTTGTAAAGATGGAGTCAGGCTATGTTACCCACGCTAGTCTCCAACTCCTGGGCTTAAGCGATCCTCCTGCTTTGGCCTCCTAAAGTGCTGGGATTACAGCCACCATGCCCAGCCCAGACCTGTGTTTTCATTTAGAGGTTCTGTTGCATGGGGTGAAATGAAAAGGCAGGTAACCAAACTTAGTGGTCTCGCTGCAATTGGTAAGACAATTCTCCTGGAGCCACCAGAAGAACAGCTTCAGTACTACAGAGTGCTATAGGAGCCACGAAACTTGTGCAAAGGTTTGAGTCATGGAACCATCCCCCCAAAGAAGACTCATCCTCTGCAAAGAGACACTAGGAGGTAAGTATTCAAAGTTTAAAGCGTGTGCTTGTGTGGTGTGAATCACTACTTGCTTAACTGAATGTACAAGAAAGAAGTTTTATATAAGGATAAAGGTCAGGGGGCAGGTGTGGTGAAGGCTGGAACAGGAGGGAGTGGGGACTAGTTGGGTTATATACCAACAACTCTGAAGCTAAATCATTTATTCCATCTGCAGGCTTGGATCTGGGTTTGGGTTTTTGTTTTTTGTCTTTTGGGTTTTTTTTTTTTTTTTTGCCTGTTGGTTTTGGTTTCATTTGGTTTTGTTTTTTGACAAATCTTTCCCTATTCTAGGAGATGAGAATAGCAGGGTACAGGATAGACCCTTTGATCTTAAATAGTAGTTTCCAAAGGATGATTGTGGTTCTCACGTGTTTGGCTGAGGCTGCATTTGGCAGCAAGTGAACCCTGAAAGCTCTCTTCTTCCTGTTTCTGAGAAATGTGAGCACCTTTCAGTATTATTTACATATAAACAACAAAACATCAGGGCTCTTTGTAAACTTCAAAAGAAATTGGGATTTGACTTTGTTTTGGGGAGGGAGTTATTTCAATCAGGAGAGTTCATTTTTTTTTCTCTTTCTAAACGAGGAGTTCTGATTACAATGCGCCTGGGTCATTAAGGGCATCTATCTGATTTGTGTTTGCTGGCATATGTACTGCTGGCTGTTGAGCCATGCTTTGTGGGCACGTGGGATTCATTAAGCTCTCTGTGGTTCCTGTCTCTGAAGTGGCTTTCTAGGGAGGCTCTGCTCTAGAGCGTTTTTCCATTTACAGGTGCAATAAAATTTGTTTAAATTCTGAAAATTCTGAAGCAGCAAACTTTAGTGCCTTGCCAAAACTTGGAATTCTTGAATTACTGCTGTTGCAGGCAGAGAGGCAACAGCTTAAATTCAAACCTTTTACTCAGGACTCTAAATGGTGTCTTCAGATTCTTGTAAAGATGGTCAACATTTCAAATATTTTTCTTGCCTATGTGATCTTTGCAAGGAAAACATTCATAGTCAATTTTGTTTTGGTCAGATTGAGCATATCGGGGCCTTATCAATAAAAGATGCTTGACTGAGCAGGTAAGGGCAACCATAGAAATTGAGGAACACAAAGACCAGCTTTCAGAAAACTTCCAGTTCTTTTTTTTTTTTTTTTTTTTTTTTT
>NW_016813973.1:5361-7831 GCF_001698545.2 Rhinopithecus bieti
GNAAAAAAAAAAAATTACTCTTATTACTCTTATTCTGTTCTCTCTCTCTCTCATATATATATATACCTCTGTTATCTATTGGCTAGCTTCAAAGAAGCTTGCCAAAAGACAAGTGCTGATATTGCTGCTGCTACCAACTTCATGGGTCTTTCAGGAATTTACCGTTTACAAGTGTCTGCAGTATGAAGCTTTAACGCATGTGATCTATACCTAACATTTAAGCTTCCACATTATTGGAAACACAGTTGGGTCTACATGTGGTCTCCTCTTTCCCTCCCTCCTTTCCATCTTATTTAATGTCCTTGTATCCTGTGATATCTGTATTCTGTTTGTTTTGTTTTGTTTTGTTTTGTTTGTTTGTTTGTTTGTTTTGAGATGGGTTCTTGCTCTGTCGCCCAGGCTGGAGTGCAGTGACACAATCTCAGCTCACTGCAAGCTCCGCCTCCCAGGTTCACGCCATTCTTCTGCCTCAGCCTCCCGAGTAGCTGGGACTACAGGTACCCACCACCACACCCGGCTAATTTTTTTTGTATTTTTTTAGTAGAGACGGGGTTTTACCATGTTAGCCAGAATGGTCTCGATCTCCTGACCTCGTGATCTGCCTGCCTCGGCCTCCCAAAGTGCTGGGATTACAGGTGTGAGCCACTTCGCCCGGCCTATTTATTTTTTAATTGAGATGGAGTTTCACTCTTGTTGCCCAGGCTGGAGTGCAATGGCACGATCTCGGCTCACCGCAACCTCCGCATCCTGGGTTCAAGCGATTCTCCTGCTTCAGCCTGCCGAGTAGCTGGGATTACAGGCATACGTCACCACACCCAGCTGATTTTGTATTTTGGTAGAGACGGGGTTTCTCCATGTTGGTCAGGCTGATCTCGAACTCCTGACCTCAGGTGATCTGCCCGCCTCAGCCTCCCAAAGTACTGGGATTACAGGCATGGGCCACTGCGCCTGGCCTGTTTTTTTTTCAAGCCTGTGCTGCCTGGTCCCATGACCCACCCCAAGAACTGGGTAGATTATGATGAGTGAGAACATCATGAACTCTGTTTATGAAAATCAGTCCATGTGTAGTGTAAATTGTTAAGTGTCATAGAGATAAAATTCAGTGTACTGTGAGTGTATAATTTAGGAGGACAGAGAAGGCATCCTTGAGAAAGTGATTTAGAGCTGAGATCTGATGGAGGAGGAGGAGTTACCTAGAAGAATTAATAACTTACATGAACATGTTCTGCATGGTGGGGACTGGTATCTGAGGTCTTTCTTTTGACAGTGTGTTTTATCAGGATTACTCTTGCTGGTTTTCACCCTCCATGGCAAAACCTCAATTATTTTATACCAACCTGTAATATTATAAGCAAAGAACTTTAGGCCTAAATAATTCTCCTCACATGAAGAGTTCATCTTTGGCAAGGGTGGAGTTAAAATTAACAATCGTAGGCTGGGTGCAGTGGCTTCCACCTGTAAACCCAGCATTTTGGGAGGCTGAGGCAGGAGAATCACCTGAGGTCAGGAGTTCTAGACCAGCCTGGCCAACATGGCGAAACTGCTTCTCTACTAAAATGCAAAATTAGGTGGGCACAGTGGCAACCAGCTCTCAGCCACTAGGGAGACTGAGGCAGGAGAATTGCTTGAATCAGGGAGGTGGAGGTTGCAGTAGCCGAGATCGCATCACTGCACTTCAGCCTGCACACGAGCAAGACTCTGTCCCCCCAGAAAAAAAAAAATTTGCAATGGCAATTGCTCTGGATCAAATCTATTTTTTCCACTTGTAAAATGGAGAGGACATCACTTGTTTGCTTACCTCACAAGGCTGCCGTGAGTACCAAATAAGATCGGGAATGTGCAGGTATCTTGTGCATTGTAATTCCTGGTATAGCGTGAGATGGTATTATTTTCCAACTATTTGTTCCTACAATAATGTGGCTGCTTCACTACTGGGCCAATGATAGATGCTTATCTATCATTCTAGAGGCATCCTAGGTGCCAGTTTCCAAGATGGACATTTTTCCAAGCAGAAAGGGTTTGGTTTTGTTTTCTTTTCTTTTAAAAATTCATGGTCGGAGGCCGGGCGCAGTGGCTCAAGCCTGTAATCCCAGCACTTTGGGAGGCCGAGACGGGCAGATCACGAGGTCAGGAGATCGAGACCATCCTGGCGAACACGGTGAAACCCCGCCTCTACTAAAAAATACAAAAAACTAGCCGGGCGCGGTGGCGGGCGCCTGTAGTCCCAGTTACTCGGGAGGCTGAGGCAGGAGAATGGCGTGAACCCGGGAGGCGGAGTTTGCAGTGAGCTGAGATTGCGCCACTGCACTCCAGCCTGGGCGACAGAGTGAGACTCTGTCTCAAAAAAAAAAAAAAAAAAAATCCACGGCCGGGCATGGTGGCTTATGCCTGTAATCCCAGCACTTTGGGAGGCTGAGATGGGTGGATCGCCTGAGGTCAGGAGTTCAAGATCAGCCTGGCCAACATAGTG
>NW_016813974.1:0-985 GCF_001698545.2 Rhinopithecus bieti
ATGAGCCACAGCGCCCGGCTATTATTATTATTTTTTGAGAGGGAATCTTGCATTGTCGCCCGGGCTGGAGTGCAGTGGCGCATCTGGGCTCACTGCAAGCTTCACCTCCCGGGTTCAAGCGATTCTCCTGCCTCAGCCTCCCGAGTAGCTAGAACTACAGGCGCCTGCCACCACGCCGGGCTAATTTTTTTAAAAATATATTTTTAGTACAGACGAGGTTTCACTGTGTTAGCCAGGATGGTCTCGATCTCCTGACCTCGTGATCCGCCCGCCTCCACCTCCCAAAGTGCTGGGATTACAGGCGTGAGCCACTGCACCTGGTGAGACTGAGTAATTTATAAAGAAAAGAGGTTTAATTGACTCACAGTTCTGCAGGCAAGCATGGGTGGGGAGGCCTCAGGAAACTTACAATCATGGCAGAAGGTGAAGGGAAAGCAGGTTCATCTTACATGGCTGGAGCAGGAGGGATAGAGAGAAGGCGGAGGTGCTACACACTTTTTGTTTTGTTTTGTTTTGTTTTCAGACAGAGTCTCGCTCTGTCACCCAGGCTGGAGTGCAGTGGTGAGATCACGGCTCACTGCAGCCTCCACCTCCTGGGTTCAAGCCTTAGCCTCCCAAGTAGCTGAGACTACAGGCGTATGCCACCATGCCCAGTTAATTTTTTTTTTTTTTGTATTTTTAGTAGAGATGGGGTTTTACCATATTGGCCAGGCTGGTCTTGAACTCCTGACCTCGTGATCCGCCTGCCTCGGCCTCCCAAAGTGCTGGGATTACAGGCATGAGCCATCATGACCAGCTGGTGCTATACACTTTTTTTTTTTTTTTTGAGACAGAGTCTCGCTCTGTCGCCCAGGCTGGAGTGCAGTGGCCGGATCTTGGCTCACTGCACACTCCGCGTCCCGGGTTTATGCCATTCTGCCTCAGCCTCTCCAGTGACTGGGACTACAGGCGCCCACCACCTCGCCCAGCTAGTTTTTTTGTATTT
>NW_016813975.1:0-510 GCF_001698545.2 Rhinopithecus bieti
ACTAAGAAACTCATTTGAAGGACACTGTCACTGTGAGTGTCATCGCTAAGGTTGTTGTAAAGTCCTTATGGCTAAGGGCATTGTTACTATGTTCATTATTTTTAAGTGTATTACAGCAAAGAAGCATTGCTACTAAATACACTGCTGTTAATGACTCTGTTGCTCAGGGACTTATTTCTAAGGGTATTGTTGCAGAGAGTTAAGGATGTTGATGTTAAGGTAATGTTTGAAAGTGTGCTGTTGGCCGGGCATGCTGGCTCATGCCTGTTCTCCCAGCACTTTGGAAGGCTGAGGTCGGTGGATCACTTGAGGTCAGGAGTTTGAGACCAGCCTGAACAACATGGTGAAACCCCATCTCTACTAAAAATACAAAATTAGCTGGGCATGGTGGCACAGGCCTGTAATCCCAGCTACTCGGGAGGCTGAGGCAGGAGAACAGCTTGAACCTGGGAGACGGAGGTTACAGTGAGCTGAGATCATGCCATTGCACTCCAACCTGGGCAACAAGAG
>NW_016813976.1:0-982 GCF_001698545.2 Rhinopithecus bieti
TTCCAAAATTCAATTAAACATAGACCAAAAAGAAGGAAGAGGAAGAGAAGAAGAAAAAAAAGAGAGGAACCAAGGAATGTATGAAAGAAGGGAGGGAAATATTGGCATAAATATATCCATTGCTTTATCTAAAAAAAAAAAAAAAAAAAACTACTGAGCTATTACTAAAGGATCTACACTCCCTGCATAAGGATTTCAGTTCCTCCATACCCATTCAACATTTTCATTGTTCATCTATTTTACTTTCATTGTCCATTATAGTAAAAGTGGAGTGGTGTCTTCTTGTGGTTTTGATTTGCATTTAACTAATGACTAATGATGTTGAGTATCTATTTATGTGCTTTATTGCAAATTTGTATTTTTTATTTGGAAAAGACCCCTTTTGACATTTTTTATTGAGTTTTATTTTTTTGTATTCTTGAGTTGTAAGCATTCTTTATGTATTCTGGATGCTAGTTTCCAAATGATGAAGCTTAATTTACCTAGTTTGTTGTTTTTGCATGTGCTTTTGGTCTTATATTTGTGACCTCGCCTAATCCAAGGTCACCAGTATTTATGCTTCTATTTTCTTCTAAGTTTTATAATTTTAGCTCTTACATTTTGGTTTCTGAAGAATTTTGAGTTAATTTTTGAATATGATGTAACACAGGAGTTCAAATGTATTCTTTTGCATGTTAGTATACAATGGTCCCTGCATAAATTATTGAAAAAAAAAATTCTTTCCATTGTATTTCTTAGCACCCTTGTCAAAAGCAATTGACTACAAATTTAAGGATTTATTTCTGGCTCTCAATTCTATTCCCTCAATCAGTATGTCTATTATTTTGCCAATATCACATTGTTTCGATCACTGTAATTTTGTAGTAAGTTTTGAAATTGGAAGTGTGAGTACTCCAACTTTTCATCTTTTTCAAGATTGTTTTGGCTACTCTGGGTCCCTTGCTTTTCCATGTGAGTTTTAGGTCAGCTTGTCCATTCGGCA
>NW_016813977.1:0-983 GCF_001698545.2 Rhinopithecus bieti
GCTCCCAGCCGCACGTAGCCGCGCACACCGCGCGCTTGACCGCCGCTGGAGGATCCGAGGCCGCGCGCGTCCGCGGGAGGCACCGGCGGACCCAATGCCCCGACCCTGGCTCGGGGTCTGGCGGAGGGGGGTCGGGTGAGGGAGGGTCCCGGGCGCGCCGGCGCCGCGCGGGACCCGGGGAGGCGCACGGCTAGCTTACCTGGTAAGTAATACAGAGGCGGCTTCAATCCAAACATGGTTCAAATTAGAATTCCATAGTGGCCAAAGAGGGATGAAGAAGGAAAATAATATTAAAACCCAGGAATGAACAAAAAGCACCGTTCAAGCCACGGCGCTCAAAAATGTCCAAAACAATAAAATAAAGGCAGAAGAGCGATCCTGAGAGCGACGAAAAAAAAAATCAGTCTTTCCCCCCCCCCCCAAGATGATCAAAAGGCTCTCTCTCCGACCAGCGCCCGGGCAATTTCGGCCACCTTGGCCCTGGCAGATCCACAATGAGGTAATTGACGACCAAGGACGGGCCGGAGCCTCCACGGCTGCCCGGGTGTCTTCGCCGCGTGTGTATTTTCTGCCTTTTGGACTTGAGATGCAAATAAAAAAAAGGAGGGGGGAGCACGGCGGAGGGAAGCAGGCGGGGAAGAGGAGCGAGAGAAAAATAAAGGGGGGAGGTGAGGGTGATGAAATTGGGGGGTTAAGATCTTCAGGGATTACTCATTTGAAAGGAAAAGAGAGGGGGGGAAGAAAAAAAACAGCCCCCAAGACGTGCGAGTAGCAATCTCTCCTCCATTCAGCCATTTGAATGTCAAGGGCGAGGGTCAAGAGACCTGTTTCCAACAGGGTTTCACGTTCAGAACCAGAAGGAAAAAGGAAGGGGGGGGCGGCGGGAGGGGGTATCTCTTGTTGCCAAGGAGAAATCGGCTTTGTTTTGTTTCCCCTTAGCTACTGGGTGAGGAGGGTCGGGTTGGCGGGGAGAGGAGGAGGGG
>NW_016813978.1:0-8490 GCF_001698545.2 Rhinopithecus bieti
CAGGGAGGGACCTGGGTATGCCCTCAACCCTCAACTCCATCAGTGGAAGGAGCTCCTCCTGCAGGGAGGGACCTGAGTATGCCCTCAACCTTCAGCTCTACCATGGGAAAAAGAACTTCCTGCAGGGAGAGACCTGGGTATGCCCTCAGCCCTCGCCTCCACCAGGCGGAGGAGCTCTTCCTGAGGGGAGGGACCCCGTTCTGTCCCTCAGGTATTGCTGCAGCTGATCAGCTAAGAACAGGTATACTGCGAGCCTTTCCACTGTGCCATGTTTCTGTACCTTTGCTGATTGAACTAGAGCCAACTCAAGGGTCCAGGGGATGCATTAAATAATTTGTAAGCCCCCATCCCTATATTCCTCTAGACTTGCCACATAACAGGCCACTTGCTTATGCTCATCAAATTATGCACGCTGCCCCCATTGGCCCAGCACAGTCTTTCTCTAAAAATATATTTGCCCCACAGATGCTCCCCTTTGACCTTTTGATGGAAAGTTCTTTCTGAATGAAACATAGCTGCAATAGCACCATGTGCATGTCATCCCTGCAATATCAGAATGCCCCGAACACCATTATGAAGGTCACTGCATACCACTATTTGACTTAGACCACACAGTCCGGGTGAGTCAAACATGTGAGTATCAGGGTGAAGATACAAACACATGCACCTCTCATACTTACGCTATGAACAGCTGAAGATGATCTTGCGCCATTGTCCTCAGGAAGATCTTAATTTACTGAGATGACTGTGTGCAGGTTCAGCAACTGAGGGGCTCTTAGTAGAGTCAAACCAAGGGCATCGGGTTCTTCCTGTGAATTAATTCAAAAGATGTGATTATTATCACATGCTGGGTAATTATATATTGACATAATTAAATGACATGAGCGCTTTTATTTCTTTGTTTTTGCTTTTTGTTTTGTTTTGTTTTGTTTTGAGACGGGGTCTCACTTTATTGCCCAGACAGCAGTGTGATCATGGCTCGCTGCAGCCTTGACTTCCCAGGCTAAAGTAATCCTCCCACCTCAGCTTCCCAAGTAGCTAGGACTACAGGTGTACCACCACAGCTGGCTAGTTTTTGTAGAGATAGGTTTCCACTATGTTGTCCAGGCTGGTCTTAAACTCTTGGGCTAAACAGAGCCTCAGCCTGACAAAGTGTTGGGATTATACGTGTGAGCCACTGTGCCCAGCCTCATGAGTTCTTTCTTTACTACAGCAGGGGTTCCCAACCCCCAGGCCTCTTAGGAATCACACTGCACAGCAGGAAGTAAATGGCAGGTGAGCTAAGCTTCATCTCTATTTACAGTCATTCTCCATCACTCACGTTACTGTCTGAGCTCCACCTCCTGTCAGATCAGCCAGGGCATTAGATTCTCATAGGAGCACAAAACCTATTGTGAACTGCGCATGTGAGGGATCTAGGTTGTGTGTTCCTCAGGAGAATCTAATGCCTGATGATCTGTCACTGTCTCCCATCACCGCCAGATGGGACTGTCTAGTTGCAGGAAAACAAGCTCAAGTCTCTCACTGATTCCACATTATGGTGAGCTGTAGAATTACTTCATTATATATTACAATGTAATAATAATAGAAATAAAGTACACAATAAATGTGACACACTTGAATCATCCCAAAACCATCCCCACTGTCCATGGAAAACTGTCTTCCACAAAACGGTCCCTCATGCCAAAAAGGTTGGGGACTGCTGGTCTAAGGATTTCTCTCCCCACTTTTCTTCTTCCCACTCTCTGCCTAACTCCTACCCATCCTCACGTCTCAGCTTACACTGCTGCCGCAAGGAAGCCCTCCATCACTACCCTATATGAAGCAGGCTCCCCCACTGTTGACTATCATAGCACCTCTTTTCCCCCAGATAGCAATTATTACTACTTGTATAATAATTGATTCATTTATTTCCTGATTTATTCAGGTGACAACTGTCCTTTCCACAGCTCTAAGGATCAAGAAGGCAGAGACCACATCTCATTTGTTCACCATAGCAAACACTCAATAGCTATTTTCTGAATAGGGCTAGGTTCGCACAAACAATGGCCCACAAGAAAAATCTGTCCTGATACCTGTTTTCATAGAAGGCTTACATGCTTAAATGGTTGAAAAAAGGATATTATTTTGGGATATGTGAAAAGCATATAAGACTCAAATTTCAGTGTCTGTAATACAAAGTGTATCAGAACACAGCTGCCTCCACTCCCTTACTGCTTTTGTGCTACAATATCAGAGTTGAGTAGTTGTGACAGATACTATTTGTCCCTCAAAGCTGGAAATATTTATTTACTATCTAACCCTTTGCAGAAACAATTTTTTGACCTCTGATACAAAGTCCTAGAAATGAGTAGAAAATGGTCTCAGAAGAAAGCCAAGAAGATAGCTTTGAACCTATTGAAGACTTTTCCTTTAACTTGTTGACATTTAGACCAAAATCTAGTATATGCCGTAAACTACTTATTAATGTATAAATCTATTGTTTATGCTTTGAAATATGAAGCATAATCCCACTTGGTAAAAAAAATCACAAGAGAACATCACATTAGAGAAAAATTACTATTCCATATAGATTTTTGTAAATGTGGATTTTGCTTTATTGAAGTTAGGCTTCTAGCAACAATTTCTGAGGTTCAATCAAAGTCTTAGAAATGTTACTTTTTCCCCCAGAGATGGCATTTGAAACTGTAATCAATCTTCCAGCATGGCTTTTCATGTTAGATTCTTGTTGAAATGGAATAGTGCGCTGTCAACATTGATCCTTAACCTCCCACTGCAAGAATGACAAAACCACTGGGCAGGGTCTCCCCACCTGCTCATTCACCATGACATCATCAGGCAAGACTAAGATTGCATGGATGTGGGTTTGAACAATTGGGTGTCTCTCCTTGCAAGGTAAGAAAGGTCATTATTTTCCTTTTTTTTGTCCCCGCCTTTTATTTACAGAAAATAGATTTTAAGGTATCAGCATGGAAGCTCTTTGACCCACACTTGATACTCAGTGTTTACCAACCCCCCAGTGAGAAATGAAGACAAAGAACATATCTGAAGGGATTAAGTCACAATGCCTATCACAGTGGTACTGCCATGAAGAGCCTATACTTACTACGAAACAGCACAATGGAAAATCTAAAGGTCCATGTTCCAAGGACATTTTTTAAATTAGTATTAGATGGATTCTCACCCAGGAGTAATTTTACCCCACCAGGAACAGAAGATGATATGTAGAAACAGGATTGGTTGTTGCAATTTGGGGGATGCTAATGGTATCCAATAGGCAGAGGGCAGGAATTCTGGTAAATATCTTATAATGCACAAGGCAGCCCCCACCACAAAGAACTATACAGCCCAGTGCTCACCCTCAATCAATAAAGCATGGTCTTCTCCCAAGTGTCAATAGTGCCAAGGTTTAGGAATGCTGTGTTAGATCACTCATCCAATGCTCATTAAAGTGGGCGTGGCCACAAGCACAGGCAAATAGGTTTTAGGAGTGGAGGGAAATGGTACCCAGCTGACTCAAACAATCACACCTAGTAATTATGGTGATTCCTCTGTTACTATCACAAGTTATATGAAAATAAGTCTCTTCTGATAAAATATACAATCCAAACTATAGTCACAGAGCAAGAAGATTGGTTAAGCCTGTTTTATTATGAGGAACCTACATTCTGATTTGTGTGTTCAAAAATAATAAGTATGCATCTTTATCCCCTTGAGTCTCTGTTTATCTATAATCCTCATAACTGTCATTTGCTTGACCATTTTTCTCATTTGCATGTCCCCTCCAAATGAAATTCCAGTTGTACAAGACTGAAAATGATAATGATCTAAGAATGGCAATGGAGTTTGCCATCCATTGTCCGTAATTCTGAGACACAAAAAGTCCTGAAAACCAAATGATTTTTGTAATGCCCATTTTGTTGTATTGAGCATCAAAACCCAGACTCAATCAACTTGAGGCATCAGTCTTTTCTCAGTCTATCGGCTTCTGATGTTCATTACTATTGTGTTACTTTGTTGTGACTTCAGGTTTAATGGCACGGGTTTAATTTTGACTGTGAAAATGTCAAAAAGAGTTAAAGGCATCCTATGTTCAACAGTGAGAAGAAGAAGAGGATGCATTTGTCCTTAGCCATAGCCCAGGCAGTGTAGTTATTAAAGAAGACTGACTGTAGTATATTTAGGAAGACAGGAAATAAGTAGAAAGGTTAGTTGTTGAAATTTGACTGACTGGTTTGCCATAGGGTAAACCACATTCCAGTGTGTCCAGGACTGATGAGGTCCAGTTTTCAAACAGGAACAGTCTCAGGCAAACTAGGATGAGTCATTTATCCTACTTTCTCATGAAAGCTTCCAGAACATTCCATGTAGAAGTAAACACTGAAAACCAGTGTGAATATTCCAGAGATTGACTGAAGGAATTTACAAGGGTAAATGGTAATCCAGGGTGAAAAAGTATATTTTGAAGAGGAAGATATAGAATATGGTGCCAAGGAATTTGCACAGAGAACGTCCTTGGTGGGTGCTGTGGTAGGAACTTAGATGTCAAGGGAAGACCCAAGTCTTCCTCCCCCAGCTGCTGGTGGTAGTTTTGATGGCTGACACACTTAGCAAAGTCTGTCTCTGGAAATCGGCCTCGGTCAAAGAGAACTGCCTTTTCCAAGGGGACAGCATCTCCTTGCCTCAAGGTGGGAAACCTCTGAGGGACCTTCCTGGCTCCAGAGCTCCCTCTGAAATGAGCTGAGGTCTTTGTTGCAACAGCTGTGCTACTCAACTCCTCCCTTGGACTCAATTTCCTTTCCTCACTCCCCTGAAAGTGTTGACCCCAAGAATACACTCCCCATAAAAAATCTACTGAGCACTTCAGAATCTGTTTCCCATGACTTGACCTAAGACGATATCTGATTTTTTAAAAAACAGTTTATTTCCGAAAATATTTATGATGCTGATCAAACAGCCTCATCTTGCTGATCAAATAGCCCACCTTGCTACTAAGCTATAATCCTAGAGAAACTCTAATGTATAGGAGCACTCTTGATGTAAGTGACTCCATCTTAGGAGAAGATTCCATCTTGCTTTTCAGAAGGCATCCTCCCAATAGGACCAGATGTTCGCCCAATCAATACAGACTGCACCCAACCAGATGAGGTTGTAACCCTTTACTGTCACCCCTCACCAGAGGACTCAGGGGGAAAAAAGAGCAGGACTTCACCTGTTCCACATGACCACCTCACTAGACCCCGTGTTGCTGTCACTCGTGGTCACCTCCATGCACCTGCCACTGAACCCTCTGCCCAAATCAAGGCCTCTTCTTTACAAGACGTGGGCGATCATCCAGACCAGCCCGGGACACTCTCCTTGTCCACATCACTCTTCGTGGACTGGTTCATTAACTCCTTTTCCTATCCCCTTTATGTGGATGTTAAATGTTACTTTGTGTGTTGTGGAATGTTTAATCTAGAACATTTATATACTGATTAAGTATACTGCCATGTTTGGTATGCAACATTGACTGTTGTAAATTGGCTTGAGCCTGTGTGTCCCTGGCTGTGGCTACCAAGTGAATGGGAAGTACTAAGAAGTAATAAGGAGTACTTAGCACTAAGGAGAATTGGCTCTTGTGGCTTTTATGACTGAATAAACATTGTCACAAGTTCAATCTTGTGGAAAGACACAAATATGTGCAGACCTTGTTGTCCAATCTTGTGCCATTCACAACATCTACCAAAAGCCAACATGAGGCAGGTCTGTAAGCTTGGATTGACAGTTCTTTGTTGTGTCAACACTCAAAGGCAAACACAAAGTAAAGTTGTCAGCAACTGGAAAAAGCCAACATCCACGATGATGGAAATGTACCTATTCATCACCATGTAAATAGGAATTTCCTGAGAAACATTTTTTGAGTAATCTAATAACAAGCATACCAGTAGCAGACAATCGGGGCTAACAGAAAAAGTATAAAATAATATAGTTTCTGGAGTGTCCTCCCTCCTTCAGACTTCATTAAAAATGAAATGTTTCAGGTACTGCTCTTTTCCTCAATATGAAATGTATTTAATATAACCTTATGGCCAAGGAATTTTGTATTCCATCAAGAGCAGATGCGCATTTTCTTTAACTCTATGTTTGTCATATACTCATAAGCATGAGAATAATAGTAACTATAATAATGGAATTGTGAACCACAGTGAAAAAAAAAGCCATGCAACAGGGGTCACCTAAATATGGCCATGGGCCTAACCCAGCCTACTACCTGTATTTGTAAATAAAGATTCATTGAAATACACCATGCCCATTCCTTTATACATCTACTTTTGAACTACAATTGCAGAGCTGACTGTATCCTCCACAAGACCNTCATATACTCATAAGCATGAGAATAATAGTAACTATAATAATGGAATTGTGAACCACAGTGAAAAAAAAAGCCATGCAACAGGGGTCACCTAAATATGGCCATGGGCCTAACCCAGCCTACTACCTGTATTTGTAAATAAAGATTCATTGAAATACACCATGCCCATTCCTTTATACATCTACTTTTGAACTACAATTGCAGAGCTGACTGTATCCTCCACAAGACCGAAAACATTAACTATGCAGTCCTATACAGAAAATGTTTGCAAATCCTGACCTAGATGATAGGGTTAGAATGTGTGATCTGTTCATTGTTGGCCTTGAGAATGAGTGGGTAAGACAATTCATTCAACTAGCAAAAACGCTCTGAGAGAATGCCAGGTTCAAAGGGCAGATGGCAATGGGAGAAGTCTTCTAAACGGTCATTTTTCACATTGCCATTTCATCCTTGGAGAATAAGTTCCCTGATCATTCTTATTCTCTGGCCATCAACATGTGGCCAACTGAGACTCAGTGAGAGACCTATGACAGCCCTGATGCAACCTCTTGCCAAAAAACCGAAGCAACCAGAGGTCACAGATGTATGTTGCAAGTATATGTAAAGGTATTTAACTTATTCTGAATTGACTCTCTCTCATGTTTTACTTAGAAATCGGAAGTGCCCATGGTATTGATGCTCTGTCATCACACAATTTAATTTACCAGTGCATTACTACAAAATGCACTATATTATACCACTTGTGATCTTCCTGCATCCCACCGGGAGGAATAGTCATACATTTTCTGCAAAATATTAACGTGTTTGATTATTAAAAGTTGCCTTCACCTGCCGAGGGTGTCTTGGGAGGTACGGTAAAGGCATATATTATCTTCCTAAAATATGCATAACTGAATTCCAGAAAACACCTGGCTCTCAGGGCTTCAGGTGAGATACTTGGGATGTGTATCAATATTCAGCATGTGTCACCCAAGACTGTGGAAATACCCTGAATTTAATCAAAGCAGATGTCAAAGTGTCACTCTATACATGAAGAACACCTGGAATTATCAGACCAAATCCTTCACATTCCTGATTTACAGAAGCCCCCTGTCTTGCAGGAGTAAATTTTTAATTGGCAATGCGAAATGATTTTTGAAAATTTCCAGGCGATTATTTCTTCATTTTGCATGATGGAAACTCAGTAATGCTGCAGGGAGTCTGGGTTTATTTTAAGACCATGATGGAAAATGCTAGAATTTTTGGTAGTTGAGCCTAACTATAAAATGGCATTGGCCAGGCGCGGTGGCTCACGCCTGTAATCCCAGCACTTTGGGAGGCCGAGGCGGGCAGATCACGAAGTCAGGAGATCGAGACCATCCTGGCTAACACGGTGAAACCTTGTCTCTACTAAAAAATACAAAAAAAAAATTAGCCGAGCATGATGGCGGGTGCCTGTAGTCCCAGCTATGCAGGAGGCTGAGGCAAGAGAATGGCGTGAACTTGGGAGGCAGAGCTTGCAATGAGCCAAGTTTGCCCCCCCGCCCCCCAGCCGGGGGGACAGAGGGAGCCCCCGCCCCACCCACAAAAAAAAAAAAAAAAAAAAAAGGCATTGATGCCTAAAATAGAACCAGATTTGAATTTATGATGAATCTAATTCCCTAAATCAGCTAAACATAATGTTGACCCAATAAAGGAGAAGAATTTCAACTGCAGAATTTTCTTCTGTTGCTTCCTTACGCATTGGAGATAGTTTCAAACTGACTGGCCAATGAATTTTATTTGTGTTTTGCATAGTTGCTCAAGCTACTTTTTGACTTGTTCAGGGTGGGAGAATTGCTAGTCTTCCATTTACGCTAAGGGTATTGCAATTTTTTTTTTTTTTTTTTTTGAGTCCTGCTTAGTCGCCCAGACTGGAGTGCAATGGCATGATCTCGGCTCATTGCAACCTCCATCTCCTGGGTTCAAGTGATTCTCCTGCCTCAGTCTCCTGAGTAGCTGGGATTACAGGTGCCCACCACCACACATGGCTAATTTTTGTAATTTTAGTAGAGATGAGGTTTCGCCATGTTGGCCAGGCTGGTCTCGAACTCTTGACCTAAGATGATCTACACACCTTGGCCTCTCAAAGTGCTGGGATTAGGCATGAGCCATCA
>NW_016813979.1:0-11970 GCF_001698545.2 Rhinopithecus bieti
GTTTAAACTTTAAAATGATGAAACAGGATGTGAATTTTAAGGAGAGATATTTTGTTTGGTAAATCTGAAATTTACTTTATAGATGAAATCATCTCATTGAATTTAAATAATATCATTAAAATTAAAATATATTCATCTTCTCAATTTTTAATTATTTGTATTAATACTAAAGACCAAATCAAGAAAATGGTCATTATTATTTATTATTGCATAGTTATTACTGCAATAATGTTATCATAGAAAGGAAGGGGTTGTTAAAAAATGATCTACTCCTCGTGTGAAATGAGCTGTGTTGATTCAATAGATTATTTTAGAAAATACATCTGCCAAATTTGTGTTACCAAAACACCAGGGGGTTGGTCTAGATCCCATTGCTCACTGCACAGAAAGCCAATCACTGAGACAGGGAGTATTGCCAGGGAAGAAGGCTTTTTATTTGGGTGATGTAAAGCAGAGAGTTGGGAGCCAAACCTCAAATCCATTTCTTCCAACCAACTAAAATTGGGGGTTTACATAGGCGGTAAGACATGTAACTACATGTGGGAAAACAGGAAACAGGGAGAGGTAAGGAAGCGATCATGATGAATGAGGGGTCTGGCATCTCAATGCCTGGATGCAGTGATCTGGTGGATTTCAGTTTCTTGTCTGAGGATCAGTTTCCTGAGGAAGAAACTAAGGTAAGACAATTGGGCCACTTTCATTTGTATCACAGTCTAACCACTCACATTAACACTTATTCTATCATTTAGCTATTCATTCATTCAACACTTATTTATTGAGTCCTACTTTCTGCCCAGTATTATTCTACATGCTGAAGATGTAAGTTGGAACAGGAAAAATTCCATGGTCTCATAGAAATTACATTCTAGTACAGGAAACAGAAATCTAAATAATTAAGATTTATAATATAATGCTATATAATAATAAATTCTGTGAAGAAACAAAATAAAGCAGGGAAAAGGAGCGATGGGTGATTTATGTGTGAGGGAGTGTAGATACAGCGGTCAAGCAAGACCTCTGTGGAGGTGACATTTGGGCAGAATCCGGAAAAACAGCATAAGCAAAATGGCCATCTGTGGAAAGAGAATAATAGGTAGGAGGAACATCAAATGCAAAGACTCTGAGGCAGAATTTTGCTAATCCCTTTATAGGAGTAGAAAAGAAACCAGTGATGTTAATATCGCATTAACGAGAGTAGAAGGGTTAGATATGGGGTCAGATATTTGTTTGGTCTTCTAGGTTAGGGTAAAGGTTTCAAATCTGACTTTTAGTGAATGAGAAGCCATTGGAATGTTTTGAGTAGAATATATCTGACTTACATTTAATGGTAATTCCTCTGGTTTTGAGTAGAATAGTAACTTTTTTTAACTTACCTTTAATGGAATCCCTCTGGCTTCTTTGTGTCGACTAGACAAGAGGGGAGCGGGAAAGCAGAGAGACGTTTAGGAGTATATGTTATCTCTTTAGGGGAGAGATAAAGTGTCTTTGACCAGGCAAACGGGTGGAGAGGGTGAGACCTTGTTGTATTCTAAACACATTTTGAGAGTAGACCAAAGTGTCCCGTCCTGCGGGATCATTAACGCAGACCCTGGAGGAGGGGGTGGGAATTTAGAGAGACAAGAGACACACGAAACGCAGACAAGACAGTGCTCTGATCAAGTCTCGTTTAATGGCGGCGGTGCAATGCCTTATATAGGCTGGCAGGGAAGAGGAAGGGCTCAGAGCAGGCAGGGAGGAGAATAATGAGAGACGTCACCAGGCGCATGCTTGGTAGACTTAGTCTTTCCCGGGCGCCGGAGGTTATCTACCCGCGGGCGGGAAAAGTTCGCGCGGCGCGGGTAAAGTTGATGATGAAGAACCAGGAAGTGCGCCATCTAGTCTTCACAATGCGGAACTTAAGCAACAGAGGCCGCGGCAATTTTCGGGCCTCACGGCTCCGGGCACCAAAGATGTTTCAGGATGCAGGAGAAAGTTAGCTTACGCAAATTAGCAGGATCACTAAAAGTAAAATGACAGAAGGAGGTTAAATAAAAGAGCAAATCTTTAATGTGACTAAAACTGAATTATTTGGAAGAAGGATCATGTAGCACATTATCATTCAAAACACAATTCCAGGAGCTAATGCAGTGAGAGCTTGCATATTCAAATTGTTCCTTTTTTCAGCCTAAATATTCTCTTGCTCTGTCTCTGCAACTCAAATTTGGTTCAGATCAGTATTACCTTTTTGTATCTGACATATATAACAAAATAGTAATTTCCAATTCAATTGCTTAACATTTTTAAAGAAATATAAAATACATGAAATAAATGGCACAAATCACAGGTTTTCTGCTCACAAAATAATAATATGAGTTACCATCCAAATAAGAACTAAAATATCACCAGCATTCTGCAAGTGATCCCTGCGTTCCCTCCGAAGTGCAAACCCCACTCTCCTCCTAGATGTAACCAATATCTTGTTTCCTAACCCCATGTTAATTTCCCATGTGAATTTTATACAAATGGAAGCATGCAGCATGTGCTCTTTTATGTCTGGATATTTTGCCCAACATTATATTTATGTGGACAATTCATCACTATCATTGCACATAGCAATAGTTCATTAATTTTTATTGCTATATTTTACATGAATATACTCAATTCATTTATCCACTCTACTAATGAATATCTGAGTGATTTTTTGTGTTTGGCCATTATGAATGATGTGTCTATGAACACTCTTGCACATGACTTTTGATGCACATAGATATGCATTTCTTTGGGCATATATCTAAAAATTATTTTTATAGGATATGCAGTAAAGAGTAAAACTCCCAGTTTCCAGAAGTGGTTGTACCAATTTACAGTACTGCCCATAATATATGAGGGTTGTAGCTGTTCCAAATCCTTTAAATTCTTGATATTTTCATTCTTCTTAATTTTAGCCATTCTAGTAAGTATGTTGTGATATCTCATTGTGACTTTTAATTTGCGTTTTATTTTTTAAAATTATTTTTGAGACAGGGTCTCACTCTGTTACACAGGTTGGAGTGCGTGATCACGGCTCACTGCAGCCTCAATCTCCGGGGCCCAAGCCATCCTCCTGCTCCAGCCTCCAGAGAAGCTGGGACTACAGGCATGCACCACTACACCCAGCTAATTTTTATTTTTTGTTTCACTGTGGAGACTCTCACTATGTTGTACAAGCTGGTCTCAAACTCCTGGGCTCAAGCAATCCTACCACCTCAGCCTCCCAAAGAGCTAGGATTATAGTCATAAGCCACCATGACTGGTCTAATTTGTGTATTTAATAATGAATAAAGTTAAGTACTTTTCACATATCCCAAGGAATAAGGAAAAGATTTGCATTTAAGTTTACAAATTCCCTTACATGTATAGCTTTACGTGTATTCCATAAGCTATGACAGCTTGTGTTTTAATTATTATTCAATTTGGAATATTTTATAATCTATATTATTATTTCTTCTCTGACCTATTGTCTATTTAAAGGTGTGTTGTTAAATTTTGAAACATGGGAATTTTCTGGTTATCTTTTTAAAAATAATGTCTAGCTTGCTTCCATTGTCATAAGAAATGTACTCTGAATAATTTTATTCCTTTGAAATATGTTATATGGTAAATTTTGGTAAATGACTCATGTGTCCTTGTAAGAAATAAAATAATCTACAATTTGAAGAGTCAATCTTTTATGCATGTCAAATTAGAACAAGCAGGAAACAAGCAGAAGATTTGAACAATATGATACACAATTTTCATTTGCTTTGACATTTATAGAAGAAGCAGAAAATATTTTCTGACCACAATAACACAGAAGTGGAAGTTAACAACAAAAGTAAAATGAAAAAAATTCACCTCTAAATTAAAGTGAAATACAACTTTGTTTCCAAACAACCGATATAAGAGGGAAAACTATCAACCCAAAAATAAATGCATACCATTATATAAATGCTGTATATCAGATAAAAATTGAAGCATTGCTCTGAATAAAAATTTTAGCCCCAACTACTTATTATAATAATCAAGAAAAATAAACGTAAATTAAACTCAGTAAGTTAGGAAAAGAACATATTAAATCTAAGGTAAGGAGAAAGGAAATTAAGTAAAAACAAATTATTGACATGGAAAACAAATTTGCTAGATTTAAAAAATAAATCAAAGAGCCAATTATTTAGAAATGTCAATAAAATGAGTAACATCACTGTATTAGTCAGAATAAACTAAGCTTCAGCTTTAATTGTAAACAGTCCCTAAGTGTTAGTGGCTTATCACATAAATTTTATTTCTCATGCACTCAAAGTCTACTGTGAGTTAAAAGACTCTCCAAGGCAGCATTTTTTTTTTTTTTTTTNCATTTGTGATTCTGCATAAAATGGTTGATTTTCTCAAAGAATATAAATTTTCAAATTTATTCCAGGTAAGTGTAGAGGAGGAAAAATATATTTTCCTTCTACCCTTCTGAGTTCTTGGCTGGGGCTCTTATAATAAAAGACAGATTCACAAGAGAAAAGTATACCCATTTATTTAATACAGATTTTACGTGACATGAGAGCCTTCATAAGTAAATGAAGATCCAAAGAAGTGGTCAAACTTGAGTGTTTTTAATGCTTGGTTTGATAAAGAGTGGAAAGTCACAGAGCATTAGAATAGGACGAAAGGATATGAGCTGGAGAAAACTTAGCAAGGCCTGTTTGTTTAGATTCTTCTTGTTCTCCCTGTGTCTTTGGAGATAAGGACACTTTTCCCGGTCACATCTTCATAACTCCTCCTCACCTCTCAATATCCTTCTTTCTTTGTTTCAACAGAAGGTGGTGTTTAAGCCTGAACTCTAAGCCACTGTTTTGAAAATTACTAATTCCTTGCATATTTCCTATGTATATGTTAATGGAAAAGCCAGACTGTAAAATATTTTTAGAGGGTTTATTCTGAGCCAGTAAGAGTGAACACAGCTTGAGGAAACATAGTCTCAAAGAATCCTGATAACGTATACCCAACGTGGATTATAGTTTGGTTTTATACATTTCAGGGAGGCAGGAGTTATAGGCAAAGGCACAAAGCAATATATGGAAGATATACATTGAGTCGGCCCAAAAAGGCAGGATAACTTGAAGCAGGACCTCCCAGGTTATAGGTGGACTCAGAGATTCTTTAATTTGCATTTGGTTAAAAGAGTAAGGCTCTGTCTAACACTTTGAGTCAACAGAAAGGAATGTTTTAAGTTAAGGATGTTATGTAGCAAGATTGATAGCCTTCAGATGGGACTTAACCCTTGCCTTATATGGTCTTCGGTCTTGTTTATAATTTAGTATGCCACAGAGTATCTTTTGTCATTCTTATGATCTCTGTTTTAACATCGGCACTGATCAGTTGTGCCTAAACTCCAAAAGGGAGGGTATATAGCAAGGCGTATCTGATCTCCTTTCCCATCACAGCTGGGAACTCAGTTTTTAAGGTTTCCTTGGGGTCCCCTTGGCCAAGAGAGGGTCTGTGCAGTTGGTGGAGGGCTTAGGATTTTTAGTTTACATATATATGAGGTATAGATGTTAGTAAATTTCTATTTGTTTTTCTCTTGTTAATCTGTCTTTTGTTACAGGGTTCCAGCTAAGAACTCAGAACAGACAGAGAAATTTATTTTTCCTCCTGTACAATGCCATGGAATAAGCGAACTACAATTTGTTTAATTATCAGTAGCTGATAGACATTTGACTTTTATTTTTTAATTTGAAATAAATTTTATCATATTGTACATATTGTTTAGCAATTTTTAAGATAAGTATTACACTTTTGTGATTTACTAATATTTATACTTAGAACTTAAATCTATTCATTTTCTTGCTGCATGTATTTATTATCTGAATTTAAGAAAATCTATCAAGTCTCCTCTGAATGGGCATTTTATATTTATACAATTTTTCTTATAAATAATGTTACAAAAAATTCTGTGCATTCTCCTTGTGCACATGTGCAAATCAATACATTTTTAATATTTATAATTATTCATATTATCCTAAAAGTAAACTCAAGATTTCTGGAACAAGGTAGCTTATGATTACTTACAGCAACAACCTCATTTGTTTCCCTTTGGCACAAATCTTCCTTATTCTAAGGTGATGCGATGAGAGCCAGGTGTCATCCTACTGATACCATGTCCTGTACTGTAGGTGAGGAACCCAAAAATATGAATCTGGGAACTTATATAGACATTATACCCCATCCCCAGAGGGGTACTGCAATCTCCCTAATATAAACAATTTCTCCTTGGAAAAAAGAAAGGGAAGTTCTCCAGACTTTGAAATGTAAATAAATGTCTTCAGGAGGAAGATAAGACAAAAATCTCTGTCCTCAGGTTTATAACCCCTGAGATGTTTTCATGGCACCAGGGAGATAAGTTTTATCGTTTGAAAAGGAGCAGATGGCTTCAATCTAATACCCTAGGAATTTGAGGAGCCAATGGGTCTGAGGTTATGGAGGCTTTCTCTAGCAAGTCAATTTTCTCTCCTAAGGAAGTCGAACAGTGCAAAAACATGAAAATATTCAATTCCCGACATAAGTGTTTACTAGAAAACAATTAGAAGTGAAATTACTGGGTTGTAGGACACACATCTTCAACTTTTCTAACCACTGCTAAATTACTTCCCAAATTAGTGTTATCAATTTAAGCTCCCACTGATGGTGTACTGAAATTATTGTTTCCTTACATCTTCATCCACAAATACTATGAAATATTATTTTTCGCTAACCAGATAACTCTGACATGATGTATCACTGTTTTCTAAATTCTCATTTTCCTGATTTCTAGTAAGGTGGAGGATTTTTAAAAATGTATCATCAATTTTAGTTTCCTCTTAACTGCTTGTTCACATTCTTTGCTCATTTAGATATTGAGTTATTTGTGTTATTATTGATTTGTAGGCATCATTATACATTCTGGAAGCTAATACTTTGCTACTTGCATGCATTTCAAATATATTCTCCCAGGCTGTGCCTTATCTCTAATCTTTCCACTCATCTAATGGTATTCTGATTTATATAAAAAAAAGTTAATTTAGTAAAAATGTATCAGTGTTTTGCCTTATGAAGATGTTTTGTTTCTAGCTTAATAAATCTCAAACCCAAAGTCATATGTATATTTTCCCGTAAGTAATTTTGAAATTTTAGTTTGTTTTTCACATTTTGGGTTTTATTCCACTTGGAATTTATTTTTAATTATATTGTAAAGTTTTCAACACACTTAGTTGTTATTTTTTATAAATAACTGTGAGGAAAGAATGTGAAATTATGGCCCTTAGATTAAATGTAGTGTCCGAGTCCATTGAGGTAAAAGGATATTAAACTAAGGTTAGGAGGAGGTCTATGGAGAGACAGGTTTACAGCAAGATAGAGATAAAGCTGTAGATCTGGACTATAATTATTCCTTCTCACACTAGACAAGGGATTGGATTAGATCTTGCTGAACATAATTTTATGAAAGCAGACCAATTTCCAATTTTGTGTGTGTGTGTGTTTGTGTGTGTGTGTGTGTGTGTGTGTGTGTGTGTGTGTGAGAGAGAGAGAGAGAGAGAGAGAGAGAGAGAGAGAGAGAGAGAGAGAGAGAGACTATTTCTTAAACAGAATCACTAAGTTGCTAATGAAAGTCTTCTGGACTAGTGATATAAGCACTCATATAACAGGACAGAAATCCAGTAAGAATTCAGCCATTTTCTGCACTGAGGTGTCTCTGGCAGGTGTTCATACTTTGTAAATTTAGAGGAAGTGGAAAATAAAAAGGCCATTCCGATTCATGCAGCGTCTGTTCTGGCTGTGTCGGGCTATCTTACTTCCATTAGGTTCTATAATTATGTCAAAATTAACTGACATTTTAAACAAGTTTTGGGGAGGGTAAGTCTCAATTTTGTTCACTAGAATTTTTAAATTTCTGGTTGTCCTAGCAAAATATATAGATTAGTCTGTGTTTTCCCATTGATTTGTAATGACAACTCTGTCATATACCAAGCTTCCACATAGGCATACATTTGTTTATGGCCTCTTTATTCTGTTTCTTAGGTTTATTTGCCTATCTCTGTGACAATAATTCACCATTATTAGTTATTGTATCTTTAGAATAAAACTTAACATCTGCTAGTGTGAGTTTCGGCACTTGTTTTATTTCTTTTATTAACTTGATTATTTTTGGACACTAAAATCATCTTTAAAATCCATGTGGATTTTAGGATTATCATGGTAAGTTTCAAGAAAAGTTTTGTTGAATGTTGTGATTGTAATGTTATTAAATTCAGAGGTCAGAATTGACATGCTATTGTATTGATTTATTTTCTTCATGAACATAGTCTATCTAATCAGGGCTTCTTTAATGTCCTTTCATAATGTTTTATAACTTTTCTTACACATATTTTGTTAGACTTTTTTTCTAGAGGTTTCTTGTTATTTTGAACATTATTATTGTTAAGTTACATTTTCAAATTATGTGGCAGCCATAAAAGTGATTTCCTCAGATTTCCATTCAGTGAAAACCTGTTTTAGCACATTTGAGATTTACTGCAGTGTATGAGTCAAGGGCACATTTTCTCCAGGCAGTTCCAGTGGCAGACTAAGCACAACAGGAGTGCCAGGACCTAGCCATTGCCACCTAAGGTAGAAGAACTCTTCCAGAAACAGCCTTTACACTGAGGTGCCTTGTTGCACTGGCCATGATTTTCTCAGAGATGTTCCTCAGACTGAACTTTTTTTCTACGTAATGTCCTTGCTCTACTCCTTTATCAGGTGACATGCATTGCAGCATGAAGGCTTTCCCTGTTGACTTGTTTCATTTCCTCTTATCTTTCAAAGGCATTAGTCGCAATAAAACTCTTGCACTTCTAATTCTATCTTAGCATCTACTTATCAAAGGACCTCAACTGATACAACTTATTATCAGAAGTGGTACAAGAAAACATGCATTCAGGTAAAATTTAGAGACTGACTAACTTATTACTTGGCTAGAAAAGAGAACCCCATCTCAAGTGGTATGTGGAGTACTACAGATAATCCCAGGCATAAAATAGTGGCAAAATTGCTAAAATGTTAATTGGCAATGACTGCAAATAACATTCTGATGAAATGAAACACTCTGACCAATGGGATGTCACAAATATTGGAAATGTATGAGGTGAGCAAAATATACAAGGACAATGAGCTTGAATAATTATCATTAAGTTGCATGGAAAACCTACAGAAGGATAATGAGAAAATAAAGGCATTTAAAAAAATAAACACTAAATATGAGGACCTTTTGGTAGCTTACAGATACACCAGCTCAGAAAAAAAAATCAAAATCTGACAGGATTAAGGAGTTTCAAATACAAGTCGATGCTCAAAGTAAGTCAATTACACTAAGGTCACAGAAAAGCTGGAAAAGTCTAGAACCCTAACATGCGAGATGAAGACTTCTGGGTGTATATTCCCAAGGATTATGGCTAGACAGACTTCTCTGAAACATAAGGAGGCTGTATAGATGGCCCAGGCACCTTATTAACCCATTCATGCCTGAGGTTGTAATTTTGGAATTTTGCAATCAGACCTTGGCAATGACCTTGAGCAGTAGGATATAAATAACTCCCACATGCTTAGCATCCAATAATAGAACACTAGGCATAAATAGGTTAAAAGACAGGAATTCCCCTGTGTAAAAGCACTACAGGGGCCAAAAGACAGCAATTCCCCTGTGTGAAAAGCACTACAGGGGCCTCTCTCATGTGGGGCAAAAGGTGCTCCCCTCAGAAGCTTCTCCCACCTCCTCCTTTGTGTACCAGATTGATAACTAAGGCTAAATTCTAATATACACTGGCTGGGGTTATGCTGTGTGCAATAAGGAAAGAAAATGACTGCACCCAATAGGAACTGCAAGAATTGGCTAGTATTTACTGGCAGAAACCAGGGGAGTATACATGGAATTAGATTTTGAGGGTGCTTGATCAAGTGGGCCAGAATATAATATAGGATAAGCAAGAGGTCACTGACTTGGGCCCATTCTTTTAGGACAAAGAAAAAAATATCCAGGCAAACACTCCAGGGGATGAAACAAAGTTTCTACTAATATGACTCTGAAGAGCCCAAGTTATAGCCTATACAGAACAAAGTAGAGATGCCTGAGTTTTCCTAGCAAAGAATGGAAGAATAAAGTTAAAAGTTAGAGAAATGGCCATGCTAGAATACATATGTTACGTGAAGCCAGAAGACTTACCAGAGGTTTATATTCCATGAAAAGGCCCAGAGGACGCAATATTGACCAAAGCCATCAGGTGTGTACTGTTGGGAAGAGCACCAACACTACTAAGGAGTTCCATGGTGGCTATCCTTTGTGGGCCAGGGCTGATGTTAGAAGGAGTACTCACATAGTTTGGCTCATTGACAGCAATGGGGATGATGGCCACAGCTCACCCAAGCAATGTAGGCCTAGTGAAGCTGTTCACTTGTTTCTTTCCCTCTTGCCGTCTCTCTCCTTTTACTGCTTCACTCAAGTTGCCTAGATTCCCCATCTAGGTCAAATTTGGCAATTGGCACTACTTGTATCATGGTGCTATTCTGAGTGTGGCTAATTTAGTTACAGAGATATCTGGCAACTCTATGTCCTTTAATGTCCCAGGTCTTCTGGGTTTCATGAGCTGATGCCCTAGTTAGAAACTGGCAGAGGCAATTTTCAATCTCTTTTCAGGAGGGATAATCTCAGGGATGGGCCTTGATTCTGACTGCCGACTTACATGAAGATTTTAAACCCTGGTCATCTCTGTTTTCAGCCTTGATGTCCAGCCAGCTTGTGACTTCAGCCCTGTTCACAATTCTGGCTTCTATTTCATATTTTATTATTATTATTTTGCAATGCTTATCTGCCTATAAGCCCAGTTATAGCTTCTTACTTTCTCTTTTAATATATTTCCATCACTCTTATGTGCTTAAAGCAGAAGAGATGTTAAAAGCATAGACTTAAAATATCATCCAGGCAAAAGTACATTCCATTTATACAGAAAATCGTCCTTCCTTTCTTCTCTCTTAAGGTTATCATCTTTATCCTTGATTTCTCTCATTTCACTAACATGTTTCCAGAAAAAATATTTTATTCATCTTGTTTGGTACTTGGAATGCTTTTGATAAGACGCATGTCTTTCTTCAATCCTGGTAACTTCTAAGTATTTTATTTCAAATATTACTTTGCCACCATTTCATCTACGCTTGTTCTAGGACTCTTATGAGAAATGTTTGTCCCTCATTTTCTTCCTTTCATCCTTCTTATTTTTTTCTTCCATGAAATAAATTCAGATTCACTGGATTTTACTATGTGCAATGCACACTGAAAGGCTTAAAATACTATCCCAAAGTTATAGAGGTCTTGAAATTATTAAACCAAATGCTTTGGGACATTTGAATGGAAACAAAATGGGTGATGCTCAAGAAAATATCCCCTTTAGCTTCTACTTACAAGCTTTTTTATTCTCAACACCAGTCCAGGTCAATAATGGAAGAAAACTTCAGTTCAGTACAGTTCCTTAGTCTCTCTTTCTAAATTATTCATGCCAGTTGGCCCAACTTAAACACTCTCATGCAAGTGATTCCTGGAGGGCTCTTTCCATGAAGAATACATACTCATGTTGGGGCTCAGAAGATAATAATCCAAAATATGGTGCTTCAACATGCTGAACTAAAGAAGAGAAACCTCAAGGTTTCTCTCTTATCTCCTCCTGCCTCCAGGTCTCTCTGACTTTATTTTTCCAAAGCACCACTAGGTACTCTTGCTGGAATCTCCTTATCTGACTAGGAAAACTTCTTTCCAAAAGAAATGCAATTGTCTTTCCCCCTTCCTAGGAGTCTCATTAAATAATCATGAAAGATTAACCATTAAAGAGGAGAAGAGAATGGAAGTTGTCACCTTGCCTAGACAGACTTTCAATCTATTCTTCTGAGGGAAATATTGAGAGATTACCTGGGAGGCTTTGCCTACAT
>NW_016813979.1:13363-24835 GCF_001698545.2 Rhinopithecus bieti
GATAGCCATGTAGAAATGTGATTAGACAAAAAAAGAAATGATCTAATGGTAATAAACTGGGGGAAACTTATCAAGGGCTGTTTGTTCAGATTCTTCTTGATCTCTCTGTATAGTATTCTTTCCCCCATCTCTGAAGCAGGACCTTTCTGGAATGAGGGTCTTATAGTCTACTTTCAGAAGAGGTAGTTCAGAGAGTGACCTCTCTAGGTTTTATAGCTTGCTTTGGGAAGCTTGCTTTAGGGAAGCTAGTTTCTATGAACCACCTTGGAGAAGAAAAATTCTAGTTTCTATGATCTTCTTTGGGGGATAAATGGTGGATGAAGAAAGAAGAGCAGGAGAAAGTAAGAGAGAGAACTTCTTGCTTCTGAGGCTCTCTGATCTTTAGTTCAAATAATTCAGCATGAAAAAGTGTAATAATTTGGGGTATTATGTCCTGAGCCACAATAGTAGGAACATATGTTTGTGTCTCCGTCAATTTTGTGCTGCTATAATAGAATAATTCAGGCTGGGCAATTTCTAATAAACAAAAATTTATTTTCTCCCAGTCCTGGAGGCTGGGAAGTCCAAGGTCAAGTTGCTGGCATCCGGCAAGGGCCTTATTTGCTACATTATCACATGGCAGAAAGCAGAAGTGCAAAGAAGTAAAAGGAGGTTGAACTTGCCCTTTTATAATGGCATTAATCCCATCCATGAAGGTAGAGCCCTCATGTCCTAGTCACCTCTCAAAAGCCCCACCTCTTAATATGATTACAATGGCAATTACATTTCAACACGAGTTTTGAAGGGAAAATCATGCAAAGCATTAGCAGTGTGTGTCTGCTTTTTTGCTCAATATTATGTTTCTGAGATTCATTTATGCTGTTAGATATAGCAGTCATTTATTAATTCTCTTTGTTATATATTGTATTTACTATGGTCTGAATGTTTGTGTCCCTCAAAATTCAAATGTTAAAATCCTAACCCTCAGGGTGATGGGATTAGAATGTAGGGCCTTTGGGAGGTGATTAGGTCATAAGAGTGTAGTGCACATAAATAGAACAGGTGTCCTTATAAAAGAGAAGGCAGAGAGCTAGTTAGCCCCTTCCACCATGTGAGTATGCAGTGAGAAGGCACTGTTTATGAGAAATGGCCCTCACGAGACACAGAATCTTCCAGTCCCTTGATTTTAGACTTTCCAGACTCTGGAACTGTGAGAGATAATTTTCTACTGTGTATAATCTCCCAGTCTATGGTAATTTGTTATACCAGTTTTAACAATCTAAGATAATATTTTATTACATTAGTGCAACACAGGTTATCATCTTTTTATGGATGGGCATTTGTGGAGTTTCCATTTCTGAGTTATGAACATTCTTATACATGTTTATGTCTGTGAACATATGTATGCAGGTATGTTATATGTATATCTACACACACATATATATATACACACTCACATATGCATGTGAAGAAATAATAAAAGTGCTGGGTAATAAGACATGCATATGTTCAAATCTAGTAAATGATGCTAAATAGTTTTACAATAATTTTATAAATATGTACCCCACCAGAAATACGTAAGAAATGAAATTACTACACATCCTTGCCAATATTTGATATTGTCAATTTTTTGCATTTTAAACATCTTGATGGGTGTATAGTGGTATTTTGTTGTTGTGTATGTGTGTGTATACAATTCTAAGAGTTTTAAAACGTGTAGATTCATATATAACTACTACTGGAACAATGATACAGAACTGCTTCATCATCCCCAAAATACTCCCTCATACTGACCCTTTGTAGTCACAAACTCCCTTCACCCCAGTCACTGGAAATCACTGATCTATTCTCTGTTCCTATAATTTTGCCTTTTTCAAATGCCATATAATTGAAGTTATACAGTATATAATCTTTTGAGGCTAACTTGTTTTCACATAGATAGTGCCTTTGAGATTTATACATGTAATGGCATGTATCAATAGTTTGTTACATTTTATAGCTGAATAGTATTCCATTATATGAATATACCAGTTTGTTTATCTACTAAGCTGTGGATGCACATTTGGGTTATTTCTCATTTAGGGCAATTATGATTCAAACTGCTATGAAGATTCATGAACAGGTTTTTACATAACTATAAATGTTTATTTCTCTAAGGTAAAAACCTAGTGGTAAGACTACTGGGTCATGTAAAAAATATATGTTTAACTTTATAAGAAACTACCAGGCTGGGTGTGGTGGCTCACACCCATAATCACAGCACGAGGTCAGGAGTTCAAGACCAGCCTGACCAATATGGTGAAACCCCCATCTCTACTACTAAAAATTAAAAAATTAGGTGGGCATGGTGGTGCATGCCTATAGTCCCAGCTACTTGGGAGGCTGAGGCAGGAGAATCGCTTGAACCCAGGAGGCAGAGGTTGCAGTGAGCCAAGATCTTGCCACTGCACTACAGCCTGAGCAACAGAGCATGACTTTGTTTCAGAAAAAAAAAGAAACTATCAAACTATTTTCCAGAGTGTCTGTATCATATTCCACTTCTACCAGCAATGTACAATATGACAGCTCTAGTTGCTCTGCATCTTCATCAACACCTGGTGTCGTCAGATACTAGTTTTATTTTAGCCATTGGAATAGCTGTGTGATGGTATCTCATTGTGATTTTAATTTGCAGTTCTTTGGTAGCAAGTGATATTCAACATCACTTTATATGCTTATTTGCCATCTATATGTATCATTTTGGTGAGGTTCAGATCTTTTGCCCATTTTTAACTGGATTGTATGATTACTTATTACTGAGTTCTTTATATATTCTAGATACAAGTTCTTCATCAGATATGTGATTTGCAAATTTTTTTTCCAGTCTATAGCTTGATTTTGTTCCCCACAGTCTTAACAGAGTCCTTTGCAGAGTAAATGGTTTCAATTTTGATAAAGTACAACTTACCAATTTTTTTATTTCATAGATTGTATTAGCCAGGGTTCTCTAGAGGGACAGAACTAATAGGGTGTGTGTGTGTGTGTGTGTGTGTGTGTGTGTGTGTGTGTATATGAGTTTATTAAGTGTTAACTCACATGATCACAAGGTCCCACAATAGGCCGTCTGCAAGCTGAGGAGTAAGGAGAGCCAGTCTGAGTTCCAGAACTGAAGGGCAGGAAGCATCCAGCATGGGAAAAAGATGTAGGCTGGGAGGCTAGGCCAGTCTAGTCTTTTCACATTTTTTTTTCTGCCTGCTTTATATTCTAGCCATGCTGGCAGCTGATTAGATGGTGCCCACCCAGATTAAGGGTGTGTCTGCATTTTCCAGCCCACTGACTCAAGTGTTAATCTCCATTGGCAACACTCTCACAGACACACCCAAGATCAATACTTTGCATCCTTCAATCCAATCAAATTGACACTCAGCATTAACCATCACATAGATTATGCTTTTGGTCTTGTATCTTAAAACTCATTACCAAGCTCAAGTCTCACAGATTTTTGCCTATATTTTCTTCTAAAAGTTTTAGAGGTTATGTTTTACATTTAGGTCTATAATAAATAATGAGTTGCATAGTTGGAAATTTTTTATTGAACGCATTTTGTGAATTTTACCTTGCTGAATCCTGGATATTTTTCTATTTCTATAAATATTTTAAGCTTTTCTACTGGAACATAATTACAGTACTTGGAAATACTTGATGCCTTATGCCTTGCTTTTATAATTTGTTAAGTCTGGAGCTGTGCCCTGTGTAGGGCTAATTATTCTCCTGCACTTTCTAACTTGTACTTTCTAACTTGTGATTTTCTAACTGGTCCACCCAATATCCCATGAATTACAATTAGTTTTCATCTGGCTTGTGCAAAACAGCACTATTCTCAGCCTTTTGTGAGTACTGTGTAATACTTTAATCCTTCTACATGTTTCTTCTTTTAGCTTTGGATACTTTCCTATCACAAACTATTGGATCTCTGATCAACACGCTACTGCGTACTTAAGGGCTCTCTATAGATCTCTGGATCTCTGGGGTTCCCTCTCTGTGAATCTCTCTCCTCTGGTATTCTGTCCTGTAAACTCTGGACATCTTGGTCTTTTTGGATTCTCAGCTCTCTCCCCAACTCAGGGAGTCTCTCATGGGCCCCCTGGATTGCCCCTATATGTGCTTCAGCCAGGAAACTGTTCAGGCAGTAACCTGGTGCAATCACAGGGTTCACCTCATTTATTTCCCTTTTCATAGGAATCAGCATCCTTCATTGCCTGATATCCAGTGTCTTAAAAATCACCATTTTATATATTTATTTTCCTTTTATTTAATTGTTTCAGGTATGAAGGCAAATTCAGTCCCTGTTACTACATAGTGGTCAGAAGCAAAAGTCTTAATTTGAATTATTTATTACTAGTGAGTTTGAATATCTTATGTACCTACTGACCATAGTATTTATTATGTAAAATGGCAGTTTATGTGTTTTACTTATTTTCTACTGTAGTAATTTGTTACTTCTCATTATTTTAGATAAGTTTTAAATATATCAAATCCATGTCTGTCATATACATTGTAAATATTTTATTCCTTATTTGATTTTAATTTTCATTTATTTCATTTTGTATTGCAAACTCTTTTGTTTTGCTTAATCAGGTCTATTATTCTCTTGATAATTTTGTATTGATTCTTCCATTGAATAATGCACCAATATTACACACATATAGTGTCTTCTAAATACTTTATTATTTGTCTTAAAATCATAACGAATTATAATGAAAGTAAGGAATCAGAATCCAGTTTTTTGAAAAGGCTACAGCCCAAAGTACTTTCATGACATTCTAAATTCAAGGGTTGGGACTTAGATAGAACAGGCTGAAACAACCTAGATCCCCACACAGCTATTGTTTCCAAGAAGAGTAGTGCTGTCTTTCACACAGCTAGACTACAGAAGGGAACATGCTTAAAGATCTTCCTCTAAGAATTGTCTTGGCAGACTTAGACTGAAGACTCAACTAAGGGTCTCAATCTGTGATCACACTAACACCTGTGGAATACTAGTAATGGTTGAGTGCATCACTTTGAGTAGAAATCAGTGCATAGTTAAAAAACAAAGTGAAAAATCAGGTTCTACTACAGATTCTTTAACTTATTTTCTCAAGACAACTTTTCATTCTCAGTTCGACTGACTACAGTCTTCTTTCTTGTCCTAGATTCCACACATTCCTTTAACCACAAGTTTCCTCTTCACTTTATAGGTGTTTCCACTCCTGCCTAATTCTCTCTACCTCCATCCCTCAGAGTCCCTCCCAATTTTAGTCATTTTATTATTAAAACCTGCTAAAATACAGATAATAAAATGTGTTCAGAAAAATAACTTGAGAGACGTTTCCAATTGACGTAATTCTTATTGGTATGGTTCCTTGTCTATACCATGATTTTATTGTGTATCAGTTGTTTTTTGCTAAAAATGCTGTGAATACAGTATTCTACAATTCAATGACTTAAAACAATAAGAATTTCTCAATTCATGAAACCTCAGGTTGGTGGGGCATTTTTTCTGGTCTCAGTTGGGCTTACTCATGCATCTATAGTCAATTTCATATCGGTTGGGCAGCTCTGATCTTTTGGCTAGGCTCTGGAGTTTGGCTGATGATCAGCTTATTTAGAGTAGCCCCAGTTGGGTCAATTTAGTTATGTAGAAGAGTAAAGACTTTCCCTCTACCCTCTGAGGGTTTGGTAAATGAGCCTAGGAAATAAACTGACAACAGGTAGATTAACAGGAGAAAAAAGTATACAAATTTGTTATGTGCATAGGGCATCACAGGAAAGAAAAGTACCCATTAAACCAGTGATATTTAAGACCTTATGTATCCACTTCATAGAGGAGAGGGTAAAGAGGATATAGATGAGAAAAGAAAAATAGCTCAGAGCTGTCTGAGCTGTATGAGCTCTACAGGCCCAGAGATATATGAGCATGGGACTTCGGTTGTGCCCCACCCCGTGCTTGCATTCCCGAAGGCACTTGTTTATACTCATGTTTTTCCTGATTAGCTGCCTCACCTATTATCTTTATGTTCCTGGAGTTTGTGATACAAAGAAACAATGTATAGCCAATCAATAGCTTATATTATTTTAATGTAAATTCTTGTTAAACAACTCAAGAACTGCCTCTTCTTTTGCTTTAAAATGCACTTCTAGGCCAAGGTGGGTGGATCACCTGAGGTCAGGGGTTCAAGACCAGCCTGAACAACATGGTGAAACCCTGTCTTTACTAAAATACAAAAACTAACTGGGCATGGTAGTGGGCACCTGTAGTCTCAGCTACTTGGGAGGCTAAGGCAAGAGAATCACTTGAACCCAGGAGGTGGAGGTTGTAATGAGCTGAGATCATGCCATTGCACTCCAGTCTGGGCAACAAGAGTGAAACCCCATCTGAAAACAAAAGCAAAACAAACAAACAAACAAAAATACGCTTGTAACTGCTGCTAATCAAGTGTATATTCAGGGCAAGTTGAATCTATGCTCCTGGGTTTCAATCCTGAAGCTTAGCCCAAGTAAACTCTCTACTTATATTAATTTTGCCTCAGTTTCTTCCTTTTAGGTCAACATATCTAGTGTAGTCAGTATAATTCACAGTAACTCCCTGCAACCACCTGGTATTTCTCTCTGAAAGTGGTGCTTGTTACGAGCACAAACTCTCTGTCTTCAGAAGTCCTATGGAGTGTATTGAGGGAGTACTCCTGAAATTGGACCACCTCCCACTCTGATTGAAGGTCTAAACTTTATTTGGGCTGTTTTTTAAACCCTTGTTTCTCATTAGGAGTGGGAGATTCAATCTCTGTTGTTGGACGGGAGATTCAGGTAAAGAGCTCTGCAGAGAACTGCATTTTTTTCTGCCTCTGTCTCAGGACCAGAGGTTTGGGTCAAGGTTTTTCTACCTCTGACTCACAGCAGAGATTCAGGTAAAAAACTGGCACTTAGGCACTGGTGGTTTCATCTTACATATCATGCTTTTAAGAAACTGTTTTCTATCACTTAAAACTTCAGACAGCCTTTCATTTGTGACCAATTCCTGTTAGTTCTTAACTAAAGAATGTGCCCCCTTTTGCTTTTCCAGATGGGGATAATATGAGGATCTGGTCCCCCACACCTTGAGCACTCTGTTGCCACCTGGCAGTTAGAGACAGTGTGAGACACATCACACTTAGACCCTAAATGCATTCCCAGCCTTAGTCACTTTGGAAATTTTTCTAAATTACAGGAAATCAGTCTTCTAAATCTGAGTGTTCTTTTTAGAAATACCAGCTGGATTTATGTAATAATGAGAGAGGAGTAAGGAAAAAACCTGGTCAGGCAGGCAGTTAGGGTGGGTCCTAGATTGAATCCTTTCAAACAAAAGAACAGTCTGCAGGCACAGATAAGGGAAGTTGCACAGGGAGGCTTGCCTAAGACATGCTAACAGCGACACAGATACGAAAGGCTACACAGATGACTTGCCCAGACAAGTCTGCAATGGAAAATTCCATCCCCTGACACATGCACAGTAAGGGCAACAAAGCAACACGGAGTAGCTCAGAGTAAGGGTCCACATGTACATTAGGAGGACAGGGTAGAGCTACCAGAAATTCGTGCCTGATGCAAATGAGATGCCAAGCCCTCATCACTTTCCTATAAAAACCTTTGCATTCAACCACAAACATGACAACCCTTTTTACAGTACCCCTCTCTGTAGCAGAGAGCTGTTCTTTGTCTTTCTCCTATTAAATTTCTGCTCTAAACCTCTGTGTTGTTGATTTCCTTGGCCCTGAGACCAAGGACTCTGGCTGTCATCCCAGTCAATGAGATCACTTCATTGTGGGGGCTCTACCAGGGGATCATTGAAAGAGTTAGTAATGGAAAGGAACTTCAACTCTTTATCTTCACTTTTGAGGCCTCCTGCCCTCAATGTTAAAATCAAGCCAGAACAGAATTTTTCTGTTGGCCATCTAGATGTGGTTAGCATGCACTGCTTGTCTGAAGACTCAGATGACAGGATTCCCAGAAAGGACTTAGCTAATCTCCCAGATCCCTCAGGGTGTTGGGAATGTTGGTTTTGTTCTGACCTGGTTTTCTTTTGCAGAGAGCCTAGCTGTCATGTAGGGCTGGAAGAGATCCTAAGGCAACTGAAGGTTTCTGGTCAGGGCCTCACCCTGGTGTTACCCAAAGGCTTCTGGACTAACCCCAGCACCTTACCAGCTGGTGGGTGTTGTCATCAGGATCTCTAAGCTTTTCCTGTAGTAGTTTCCTCCTTTTCTTAGTATGACCACTATATCTCCTATCACCTGTCTGTATGCAATGTTGTAGGAATTTTTATAGACCAGGGAGATGATCCTGTTGGGATCAGCAAGTGCCATAGTAACTGCGAATATAGCTCAAGGGATTTCTGTTTTTGTAATTTTCTAGAAATAGGAGGTTCTTCAGGCCCCAGTGAATGTCTCTCTCTCCATTTTCCCATGCGAGAAGCTCATACTGCCCAGTTGAACTAGATAGTCTCTCTATGAGACAAATTAACTTTCTCTTACTAGGAGGCATGTTGTGGGGACAACCTGCCATGCCTCAGATCTCTCTCTACCCTTTGTCTGGAGCGCACAAAGAAACACAGCTACTTCCTGCTATTTCAAGGCTTACAGTGTGACCTAGTGGAATGGGAATCCTTTCCATAGGTGCCCTTTTTGGCCCTTTGCCAAAAACCTCTAGTTTTCCAATTCTTCTCCCTTTTGTGCCCCTGTACTAGAAACCAGGCTTTATGCCCCTTCTGTGAACAGGAAAACTCTGTCTTCAACAGTGAGGAGAAAAATGTCTTTTGAAACCAAAGTTTAACCTCAATACTGTCTCCATCAACAGGAAGACAGTCATTCAGTCCCTATGTTCTTTTAAGACACTTATTTTGCATTCAATTAGAATGGTATTTAAATAGAAAGGGGATTTCATGTCTGGAAGTCAACTGGAACCACTGCTTAACAATAAATATTTTAGCCTGGGCCATAATAGCAGAATATAGAGCTCAGCCCAGAATACTTCCTCCATTAAGGGTCCTGGACCAAATGCTACTGTTACATAGTCTCTTCTGAGATCCATCTATTAGGGAGCCACAAAGATTATGCAAGTCAAGGAAATCAAAGGGAAATCACCAGTTGAGAACTGCGGTCTCACAAGTGAGCATGACTATTTCTGCCACCTAGCTCCTCCAGATGCATAGGTGAGGGTTATTCCTGCATCCATGGGTGGCTCCTATGACTGTTGCTGGGACTCAAAGGAGTTGGGAGGGAAGATGAGAAGAGGAACACCCTTTCTGTCTTCCTCTCTAGGTCACTCCAAAAGAAGAAAGGAAACTAAAGGACACCTTCTTCTCCCCTCTTTTTCCAGATGGTTAACAACCCATCTTCAGCCTACACTCACCTCGAGTGCAGCCTGAAGCATTGGGACTCCTTTGACTCCCAGACTCTAAAAGAAAAAGCACCTCATATTCTTTTGCACTAGGGCATGGCCATCTCACCAACTGCAGAACGAGGGGGTGTGGGGGCGAGTCTCCTCAGGGAAGTGATAATTTCAATACTATCTAACAACTAGGTCTTTTCTGCAGGTGAGAGGACAGATGATCTGAGGTCCCCTATGTGCAAAGCTTCTTAGCCTTGTGAGACAATCCAGATCTTTGTCAGCATTGTAAAATTAACCCTGCTGTCTTAGCAATCCTATCAGGCAAGCCCACAGGAGACAATTTCCCAAAGTCAAAGAAACAAACCCCTGGGGAACCCTCAAATGCAACTTCCAGATGCCCCAGCTGTTCTTGCTTATCCACATCATAGCTTCTCCAGTTCTACCACCCAAACCCTCAGAGATTTTTCTATGGTATTTTTCCTTCCTTCTTTCATGGTTTGAAATGGCTCCTATCTCTTCTTTTATAATGTCCCTTCAAATTGGGAAACGTTAATTTCCCAAACCTTAAAATGCTTGGCTTAGTGTTGAGCTCAGGGAAAGGAAACCCAGAAGCCTGATATGCCAGCCAGAGGGTAAAAGGCTTTTTTTACTAGTTGGGCTTTTGACTTCTCTCTCACTGTGCAAACTGGTAAAAGAATGGTAAGGCCCACTTTTATATTATCTGTAAAGTTTCAATTAATGAAAAGGATTTGAGAGGTTACTCTTAAGCTGTGGTCAATCTGGTGTGCTTTGCATGTCTTTCTGTGTGATTCTGTCAGAAAGAGGGGTACCTTAGAACAGAATGTGAGCCTGGAATTCCATAAGCCTGCTGTTCAAGCCCGCCCAGTAAACTGGTCAGTACCAAACTTTACTGCAGGCCTCCATCTTGTTTCATATCCTTGGGAGAGTGACCTGCAACCACGTGGCAATACTTTGTTTCAGTCTCTGCCATTTTACAGTGGTGGCCTGAGTTCATTCCTGGCTTCAGAAATAAGTACTTTCAGGTTAACATCTGTATAACTTTTGCCATTTCCTTATTCTCTTTCCCTCCATAAACAACTTCTAGCTCCCTTTCTTAAATCTTTCTTTCTCTGAGTTGCCTTTAAAGATTCTAGATTTTGTAAAAGTGTGGCTCTCCAGTGGGTTCACTTTGTCCATTGCCTAAACAGAGCTGATTTATAGGGACTAGGAAATTGCAGTGAAGAGGGGTGATTCACATGGGGCTGGCCATGCAGGAGACTTGGATTTTGTTGCTCAGGTCAATCTCCCCAAGCATTTGGGTATCAGAGTTTTGAGGATGGCTTCGTGGGTTGGGGAGGCCAGAATGCTGATTGGTCAGGTCAGAGATAAAATCATATGGAGTCAAGGCTGTCTTCCTGTTCTGAGTCAATTCCTGGGTGGGAGCCACAAAATCAGATGAGTCAGTTTATCAGTCTGGGTGGCGCTAGCTAATCCATCAAGTGCAAAGTCTGCAGAATATCTCAAGTGCTGATCTTAGGAGCAGTTTAGAGAGGGTCAGAATCTTGTGGCCTCCAGTTGTATGACTCCTAAATCATAGTTTCTAATCTTGTGACTGTTTTCTTGGTCCAACAAAGGCTGTCTGTTTCCCAGACAAGAAGGAGGTTTGTTTTGGGAAAGGGTTGTTTTTGTCTTTGTTTTGGACTATTAACTATAAACTAAGTTCCTCCCAGAGGTGGTTCAGCCTGTGGCCAGTAATGAACAAACACAGCTTGGAGGCTAGCAACAAGATGGAGTTGGTTGGGTCAGATCTCTTTCACTGTCTCAGTTATAATTTTGTAATGGCAGTTTCAAAAACTGCTTACAACCCCTTTGAAAATACTCCATATACACACTGTTAAGTCATAATCTTATTGATGTTTGTTGGCTTAGCCTATGAGGTTATTTTTGGTAAAGTTCAAAGGCCAGAAATATTAAATGCTTGATGTAGCTAAAGTTGGGCAACAAGGGATTTAAAAGGATTATCTTAAAGAGCACTCAGCTTAATTCAAAGTAGATATCCAAGTTATAGGTATATTTAAAAGGCCTTTAGGTTTTTCTCTTCTTGGATCTTGT
>NW_016813979.1:26786-37916 GCF_001698545.2 Rhinopithecus bieti
TTTAACAATTGAGTAAGGTATACTCTTGTGAACAAAATTTGGAGCATATTTGTTTCTCTCTGCCTGGTTCTTCTGTAATTTGGAAACTAGTTGTAAGTATTCCTAACTTATGGCAATGTAGTTGTTTTCATCAGTGCAATAAAAATCAATTTTCTTTTGCAAAAGGACACAATTGGAGAAACTGGTTATTTTAGCAAGACTTTGACTTGAAGGGTGTGTTTTCCTTTAAGGAATCAAGCTTAACTCGCAGAGCCAATAAAAGCCCCTTGGGAAAACTGGCCTCTTAACTTGTCTACACAGTCCCAGTACAGGGATCCTGATGTTCTTGAAGCCCAGGAACCCCATGTTCTTGAGACGTCACGAAGAGAGGAATTCACCCAACTCAGGTATTTGATGTTCCAAACCCATGGCTGAGCTTCACTTTAAAAAGTCCTATCTGAGAGTCCTTGTGGAACAGAGTTCTATCAAAGCCAATTTTTTAAAACTATGTAAAAATAATTATTCTTTCTGTACTTTATGAAAATAATCAGGCCAAGTATAAGACTAAAGTTTATTTTGCAAACAACTCATCCCATCATGATTTATTTTTAACAAAAATGAGGACTGGAGAGAGAAAAAATATGTTTCAAAATGTATTATATGCTTGTTATTAAATTCTAACCTCGTGAGTTATTTTCAAGTTCTTGCCTATGTTTTAAGCTAATCTGCTTATTTCTGTAAACCAATCAGCAATCCCTGGCTGCAGCTTAGAAAAAACATAAAAGGATTGGTCATGTAGAAATCTGGATCAGTATTCTAGTTTTGGGCTATAAGCCTGCAAATCCTGCCCTGCTCCAAATGGTGATGCAAATGAAACAATGCATGGGCGTGCCTTCCTTCCAAGGACCCTTAGACTGCCACTAGGAGGAACCCTAATGCTGTTCTCCTACACAACATCCCTCTCCAACAGGAAGTAGCTAAAAGAATCATCGTCCCATTCCCCCTAAAAGCAGTTAGGTTCTCCACTCCTGAGGAGGGAAATGAGAGAGGAGAAAGGAAAAAACCTGGTCAGGCAGGCAGTTAGGGTGGGTCCTCAGTTGAATCCTTTCAAACAAAAGAACAGCCCGCAGGGATAGGTAGAGGAACTTGCACGGGGGGCTTGCCTAAGACATGCCCACAGCCACATGGAAAAGTAAGACTACCTAGGTAACTTGCCCAGACATGCTCACAAAGGAAAATTCTGTCCCTTGACAAGTGCACAGTAAGGGGAACCAAGCAATATGGAGTAATTCAAGCTAAGGGCCCACAGGTGCATTAGGAAGATGGAGTAGAGCTACCAGAAATTGACACCTGATTACAATGAGACACCCAGCCTTCATCGGTTTCCTATAAAAGCCTTTGCGTGGATTGGCTAGGTGAGGTGGCTCATGCCTGTAATCCCAGCACTTTGGGAGGCTGAGGCAGGTGGATCACTTGAGGTCAGGAGTACAAGACCAGCCTGGCCAACATGGTGAAACACTATCTCTACTAGTAATACAAAAAAAAATTAGCTGGACATGGTGGTGCACACCTGTAATCCCAGTTACTTGGGAGGCTGAGGCAGGAGAATAGCTTGAACCCAGAGACAGAGGTTTCAGTGACCAAAGATCATGCCACTACACTCCAGCCTGGGCAATGGAGTGAGACTTCATCTCAAATATATATATACATGCATATTCATGTACCTAAACATGTATATGTGTATATATATACACACACACACATATATATGTATATTCATGTACCTAAACATATATATTTAATATATAACATATTAATAGATAATATTATATAATACAACATTATTTCTGTACACCTATCAGCAATCCCTGGCTTTAGCTCAGAAAAAACAAACAACTCATATATGAGTTCTGATGGATGCAGTTCAAACAACTTTGTAGGACTGAGATGGGTTTCGAATAACCTCCCCACAGGCACTTAAATTTTAAATATTTAATCAGAAAAATAGAAACTAACTCAAATGCCTTTTAGTTCACATGATGTGGGTACATCTATCTATCTATCTATCTATCTATCTATCTATCTATCTATCTATAAAAGGCTCTGCATTCAACTGTAAAAATGGCAGCCCTTTTTCTAGAACCCCTCTCTGAAGCAGAAAGCTGTTCTCTTTCTTTCTTCTATTAAATTTCTGCTCTAAACCCAACCCTTGGTGTCTCTGCATTCTTGATTTCCTTGGCCATGAGACCAAGAACTCTGGGTGTCATCCCAGACCATGAGGGTGCTTCAGTAATATTTATTGGGCATCCTCTTGTAAATGTCTAGGAAAGTGAAGCCACCCAACCCAGGACAGTCATGAGCAGCAGTAGCCAAAATAAGGATCCTTTGAAATGTCTAAAATAATTCATTTGCATGNCTTGGTGTTCTATTTCCTTCCTCTTCTCTTCCTCATTCCCTTTTCCATTTTGATACCACATTAAGAAATCTAGAGAAACATGTATACATTTGTAACAAACCTGCACATTGTGCACATGTACCCTAGAACTTAAAGTATATATAAAAAAAAAATCTAGAGAAGATGTCTAATGACTCAGACCCCTTAAGGAACACAGAAAAAGGCACCATTCACCCATTTTGGGGAACTTCTGTCTTCCTGCGGAGTCTGAAGAGTCACGGACAGGTTCTTCTCAGGTCTAAAACTCTTCAATCCTTTGTGTTGCATTACTTGATCTCTTTGGCTTTTGAGGGTAACAGAGATTACTTTGTATTGAGACAGAACTTGACTTTTACGTGTGTTATGACTGATAAGTCACTGATGAGAACCACAGTTTTGGAGGTCACTAACAGAAGTTGTTTATAATTAATGGTTATTATCTCAGGGGGCTGCTTGCTTTGCTGTGCATTTAGATAAGAAAAGCACAGTTTAAACACTTAGGGTAATGTCTTTGTAGTGAGATCCAATGGAGAAGCTTGTATGGCCCAGTCTTATAGTGTTTTCCTGATTTGGGAACACAGATTTAATGTAAAAGTGGGAATCTTGACTTTAAAATATCCAGATGCTCTGCCTTCCAGCTGTGTCTCTTCTCATATTTCAATATTAGGTCCTGAAAACTGCAAATCCTTTCTTTTCCCTATTCATTGAAGGGCTTCACCCTTAAATCATTAATGGAATTAAGAAAAAAGCTAAGTTTAAAAGATCATCTGACTACTTTGGTCTCCAAAATATGATTTGCTGGCATTTCACTGGCTGTTTTGAATTTCTTTATAAAAGAAATTAAAATCTGTAAAGGAACTCTCCACCTGTAAGGGTATCTTCTTGTACTCAAGCCACTAGAAACTTTTATAATGGGAAAGACATTGGCTTAAAGTTTACATAACAATTTTTACCTTTGTCTAGATACATTTTCTGGTAATTTTGTTTTGACTTGGGCTTTTTGTATCAGCAAATAATGGTGTTAGATCTAAGTTCAGTGCCTTTGGGATATAAATTCTCATCTAAGAGTCATGTCTTTAGAAATGCAAATTTAGGTTCCCCTACCTAACAGTTGTTTAGGGTAATGGGCAGGTAATCAAAAGATTGTTAATCTAGGCCAGGCACGATGGCTTATGCCTGTAATTCTAGCACTTTGGGAGGCCAAAGTGGGCAGATCACTTGAGGCCAGGAGTTTGAGCCTGGCCAATATGGTGAAACCCCGTTTCTACTAAACAGAAAATATAAAAATTAGCCAGATGTGGTCGTGCACACCTATGATCCCAGCTATTCTGAAGGCTATGGTATGAGAATTGCTTGAGCTGGGAGACAGAGGTTGCAGTGAACCAAGATGACACCACTGCACTCCAGCCTGGGCAACAGAGCAAGACTCTGTCTCTAAAAAATATAAAAATAATTGATAGTCTAAAGGGGGTAGAAAAGAAATTATTTGAAAATTGGCAAATGAAGAACATTATAAAGCTATAAGATCTGGCTGGGCACAGTGGCTCATGCCTGTAATCCCAGCACTTTGGGAGGCCAAGGCAGATGGATCATGAAGTCAGGAGATCAAGTCCATATTGGCCAACGTGGTGAAACTCCATCTTTACTAAAATACAAAAAGTAGCTGGGCATGATGGTGCATGCCTGTAATCCCAGCTACTTGGGAGGCTGAGGCAGGGGAATTGCTTGAACCCGGGAGGTGGAGGCTGCAGTGAGCTGAGGTCACACCACTGCACTCCAGCCTGGTGACAGAGCAAGACTCCATCTTTAAAAAAAAAAAAAAAAAAAGATACAAGATCTGTTTCTGTGTGTCTTTATAGCTATATGTTTAAATGTGTCATTCTTATGTGATATTTTACTACCAAAATGTATGAAAAAGCTCTAATTAACTGGCTTAAAGAACCAACAAGCACTTAAATTGAATATTTAATCAGAAAATAGAAACTAACTCAAATGTCTTTTAGTTCACATGATGTGGGTAAATCTTTGGTAAATAATACTAGTTTAGTAGTTTAATAAAAGTAGCTGTGTATTCTTATCAACAAAATACTTATGTGTTTAACTTTAGGGTTTCTACAAGCTATAGAAATGATTAGCAAAGAAAAACTTAAGATGATGGCTTAGCTTTGTTTTAATGAAACTTCAAGCATAATTTCTAAGAATAAATAAAATAAATAATTGTAAAAAAATCAAAGTTTATAACAAAACTTTTTCATACTGTCAAAAATCTTTTCAGGAAACTTAATCTTAAATTTATGTTATGTTAAATTAATTAAAGCTATTATAAAATGGTCTTGAAGTCATAGGACTCAGAAAATGAATCTAATTGCCATGTGACATGTGAACAAGCTGTCACATGGCCAAAAGCAGGAGCATGTGACAGAGAGTGGTGCAAGGAACTGCCACATACATTTGTATGACCAGATCTCATGAAAACTCATTATCATCAAAGGACAGCTCTCCAGCCATGAAAGGTCCTGCCCCCATAATCCACAACACCTATCACCAGGTCCAAACCTTCCAACACTGGGGATTACAGTTCAATATGCAATTTTTGGGAGACAAATATCCCAGGACTTATCAAGAATGTATAAGGAAGTAAAGATGTAAAAAAAGTTGAAAAGAGAGAGATCTTTTTTCTTATACATGACAGAGAATTTTGTGTGTTCAATATGATAAGCAAGAAAAAAAGGTAAATTTTGTCATAAGATGGGTTGTCATATATATAAAAAATATAGGAAAAAACTTAAAAGCTTAAGCATGTTTGCAGAAGGTTTGTGGAAGATTAATCATGTAAAAGAAATTTTGTATATATTCAGTTGGCTAAAATTAAAAGGACATTGATATGATTTTGACTGTCCCCCACCCCAATCTCAATTGAATGTAGCTCCCATATCCCCACATGTTGTGGGAGGGACTCAGTGAGAGGTAACTAAATCAAGGGGCAAGGTTTTTCCCATGCTGTTCTCTATAGTGAGTGTCACAAGATCTTGATGGTTTTATAAAGAGGAGCTCCCCTGCACACACTCTTGCCTGCCACCATGTAAGACAGCCTTTGGCTCCTCCTTCACCTTCTGCCATGCTTGTGAGGGCCTCCCCAGCCATGTGGAACTGTGAGTTCCATTAAACCTCTTTCTCTTATAAATTACCCAGTCTGGGTATTTCTTCACAGCAAGTTATAAGATGGAACTAATTACGAACATTATTTTACTTTTTTCTAAAAATGGGCATTAATATCACAATCATACGGATAGAGAGCCAATGTCTGGGCCTGTGTCAGAATAACAGGGCTTTCTCAAGAACATTGGAGCTCTCTTTTAACAGAAACTTGTAAGAGATTACCAAAAGTTTACGCGAAATATTATTTCATAGGGTCAAAGCTGATAGAAATCGGTACTGATGGCAAAGGTAGAATTTGATTTTTCTCTTTAAAAAAATGTTATATTAATATTAATAGGAGAAATAAACTTTTGTTCACCTTTTGAGTAAACTGCAAAAAATTAAACAGGTGAAATTAATTCTGTTGATCTAATTTGTTCTTTATAGATCTTCAATTGTTTCAAAAGTTGAGACTCCTCTCTATCCAAACAATAAAAGCTTTTCTTTTCTTTCTTTTCTTTCTTTCTTTTTTTTTTTTTTTTGAGATGAGTGTTGCAATGTTGCCCAGGCTGGAGTGCAATGGCTCAATCTTGGTTCACCACAACCTCCGCCTCCTGGATTCAAGCAATTCGCCTGCCTCAGCCTCCCCAGTAGCTGGGATTATAGGCACCCACCACCATGCCCAGCTAATTTTTTGTATTTTTAGGTAGTGATGGGGTTTCACCAGTTGGCCAAGCTGGCTCAAACTCCTGACATCGTGTCTGCCCTCCTCACGTGCTGGGATTACAGCGTGAGCCACATGCACCCAGCTGCTTTGCTTTTCGGAAATTTTGGATTGAATTTTCACTTTGGCTAATTAATGACACTATTATTTTACAGTGACCTGGAATTCTATTTTGATCAAGTATTTTAAATCTTAATATTGACATTCTTCCCAAAATCCAATCAATTCTAAAATTAATATTTTTTCTGGAAGAAACCACTGGAATACCAAGAGAACATCGTAGCTTATTTAGTATAGTAAAAGTACATGGAAGCATTGTCCAAATAAATAATGGTGTTTGAATATTCTTTGAGTCTGGTTAGGTTATTAAATGTGTTCCAAAATTACACAAGATTCCTAAAAATTCTGGATATGTCTTAATGTATTCAGATTATAATTATGTTATTATGTTAAAATTGCATGGTATGCCACACAAATTAACCAAGTTTTCTTGTCAATTGTGTGTTTTAACCACGGTTACTCTAAATTTTGCCATCCAAGCATTATTGCCTTTAATTCTTTCTTCATGCATTGTTTACAATTGGTTCATTCCAAAACTATACTTTTTCTTCAAGAAAAATCATAGAAAAGGACTATGACAAGGTACCCTTGAATACAGGTTTCTGATAACTTTGGAGATCATATAATTGGACTAAGCAGAAACTTTCAGAAATTCTAATAAAACCAATGTGTTCATAAAGATTCTAACCCAACATCAAACAGAATAATTAATTACATGAGACTGAGCTGATAGGAGGTAAAAAATATTTTTATTGACTTTTTGTTTGAAACATGCTGATTCTTTTTATGTGTTTGTTTCCAGGACTCAGAAATTCTTCTTTCTTTTGAACTATTTATTGGCTTGTAGTAATTGGAAAAAATATACCTTTGTGAACAAAATGGGAAACATTTGCCTTTCTTCTCTGATTTTCTCTAAATTTTAAACTATTCATCAGCATTCTTATTTTATGTCAAATCTAGTTACTTGCATAAGTTCAGTATGAATCTGTTTTCTTTTGTAACAGAACACAATGGAGAAACTAGTTCATTTTACCAAAGCCTTTGAGTGAATGAATCATTTTCAGATATATTCAGACGCTGTGAGGAAATTTACGTTGACTTTATAAAGCCAATGAAACCTGCTTAGAAAAGCTGCCTGGTACCTTGTCTACATGGATCATTTTCAAGGTTTCTGAACTTGCAGTAAGTAAAAAAAGTCACTTTCGGACAGGCCTGGGAAACTCAAGGTATATGGAGACCTGAGAAGATAATATTCACCGCTAAATTGCAGACACAATCCTAACGGTGAATCCTTGGGACTTGGGCTTCTAGCCTCAAGGTTTTTAACGATCTAATTTGAAATTTCTTATGGAACAGTTCCAACCAAAGGTAAACTTAAAAGAACCTATGTGGCCAATCCCACTATTCTTGTCAATTTAATACAAATAGCCAAGTAAATATAAAACTCATTTTGCTAGTAAATTTTCCTACTTAAGATTGTTTTTCATAGAAATGAGGAACTTGAGAGACAAAAATTATGTTCTGAAAAAAATTCTAGAAAACCTGTTGTTAGATTCCAGCCCTATTTTTTAAAAATTTAAATTATATTCCTAAAATGTGGACTGAATCCCCAATGGAATAGGTTTTACTATATATCTCTCATTGTTTCCTTCTTACAAGAAAACTGAAAGCATGAAATTCCAAAGGCCAGAGATGATTGAAAAAGTGATGACCATTATATAAATCAGTGACTTGAATGAGCCTTTCCAGTAATGAGCTTTCCCAGTGCTGAGGGATGAAGAATGTCTATCATTCTAACCTATTCAGAGATCAATCATCAATGATTCACGGGAAAATTTTGATCAACAGGGGAAAACGAAAAGAAAATAGGTCAGAGCAGTCTGAGCTATATGAGGTATGCAGGCCCAGAGATATAAGTGTATGGGATCTAAATCATGCCCCATCCCTTGCTACCTCACTTTAGGGAAATCATTTGAAGTAATTTGGTCCCCATTACCTGCATCACCCATTGTCTTCATGTGCCTGGAACTTGTGATACAAAGAAACAATGTATAGCCAATTAATAATTTATGTTATTTTAATGTAAATTCTTGGTAAACAACTCAATAATTGTTAAGTCACCTACTTTTTTCCCTTAAAAATGCACTTGTAACTGCTGCTAATTGGAGTGTTCATTCAGGGCAACTTGAATCTATGCTCCTGGGCTGCAATCCTAAAGCTTGGCCCAAATAAACTATCTGCTTACATTAATTTTGCCTCAGCTTCTTTTTTTTAGGTAGACTTAGGCAACTTATCAGAGTAAATGATTTTGGGGAAAGATAAATGGGCCCTTAGAAGAACAGATGATACCTTGTGACAAAGTTTGTCTGGATGTGGTGTTGACTTTTTTTAGTCTTCTGTCCTGTTATATGAGTTAATCTTCCCTGGCTGATGAAATTGCCAGGGAGGGGATTTTATGGAAATTGAATTCCTTTTGGAGAATCTCCCTGTAGGCAGATAAGGGGAGTTGAAAGAGAGCCTCTCTGCATTTGTTTCTTTACAAGTGCCTTCGGCACCGAAGTAATCAGTATACCAAAGCAATATGTTTTGGGATGGCATTTCCTGAACTTTTTCAGCTACTTAGCTTTAATTTACGTATCACATTTCCAGTAGGCTACATTCTGATGGCAAATGCCTAGGAACAAGAGAGCCAACAAAAATATCAAGCACTTTCCTGTGACCCTGCCTGTTTCACACTTGCTAAAATCCCAATGACCAGAGCAAATCACATGGCCAACTTTAGAGCCAGAGGTAGGGTATAACACCCTTCACAGGGTGGGAGAGTATTTCAAAGATACAAGTCAAAGGGAGGGGTGAGGAATTTGGACCATATTGCACTTTGTAGGTTTGCTGAAAATGACTGATATGAGGCAGATTAGCAAGAGAAAAGGCATACAAATTTGTTTAGCCTGTATACGCGGGAGCCTTCAGAATGAAGACTCAATCTTGCCCCCACTCCCCAAAGTTGGTTCAGAAGCCTATGTACCATTTTAAAGTTATGGAAAAAATGGGGCCTTGGATCCTGGCAAAACAGGTTATTGGAGGAGAAAGAAGAGGAATTCTGTTGAGGAGCAATAAAGGATTACTAGAGAGAATGAATGAGGAACAGAGATTAACTTGTTAATAGTTTTCTTTGGAGTTTGGATAAGTGTAGAGACAGACATTATTTTGTAAAAGGGTCAGTGCGGGCGTGGTTATATTCTTCATCTTCGTTTCTGCAATAGATAATAGATAGTAGGGAAAGGATAATAAGGTAACAGGGAGGGGAAAGAAAAACAATGTTCTTCTTGATGGGTCTGGACTTTTGGCAGATAAAAGAACTTTAGAGAACAATTTTATCTTGTGCTTTAGGAGAGAAGATGGGGTGGGGGGGGAAGGTCAAAGAGACCTTGAGTCTTTTTCAGTTCAGTCTGTCAAAATGTCATATTTTGGGGTATTGGTTTCTGAGCTCCAACAACTTGTAATAATGCCAGCTTTCCAATTTTATGCCTGAACGAGAGTTCAAGAAGCCTCTTCTCCCTGCACACCTCCATGCTTCTCTGACCATTCTCACCCCTGTAGAATGTGTTCTACTGTAGATCCCAGGAGAGTACATAACCTCAAAGATAAAATCAAGGTAGAACAAAAGGTGCAAGCTAGTTCTGAAATTTCCATTGCAAAATTATAACTGAGAAAGTGAAAGAGATCTGACCTAACCAACTCCATGTTGCTCCTAACCTCTAAGCTGTCCTTGTTCATTCCTGGGTGTAGGCTGAACTAACTGTGGGAGGAACTTAGTTTATAGTTTAAAACAAAGACAATAAGAATCCTTTCCCAAAACAAACCTCTTTCTTGCCTGGGGACTAGACTGCCTTTGTAGGACTAACAAAGTAGTCAAAAGGTAAGAAATTATGGCTTAGGAGTCATGCAACTGGAGGCTACAAGATTCTAACCCTCCACCCTCCCCAAATTTCTCCTGGGGATAACATCACTATTGTAAAGCCTAAGATAAGTGCTTGAGTTATTTTGCAGACCCTGCACTTGATGAATGATGGATCAGCTGGCAGCACCCAGATCAATAAACTGATTCATCTGATTTTTTCTTTTTTTTCTGAGATGGAGCCTCGTTCTGTCCCCCAGGCTGGAGTGCAGTGGCACAAATTCCACACTCCTATGATTTCATCCACAACCAATCAGTAGCACCTATTCCCTAGCCCCCTTGCCATCAAATTGTCCATAAAAACCCTAACCTCCAAGACCTTTGGAGACTGATTTGAGTAGTAATTCTGTCTCCCACATGGCCAGCCTCACATCAATTAAACTCTTTCTTTACAGCAATGCCATGCTCTCAGTGAGTTGATTTTGTCTATGCAGCAATCAAGAAGAATGTGTCAGGTGATTACACTGCCACCAAAGTCTCAAAGTTACGTGTTTAATAGGTGAAGCTTCTGGAGAGAGAATGGCTTGACTCTCTCAGGCCTGAGCCTGCATGCCAGTTTGGTTCCATGTGTTCTCACCGTAACAACATGGCACATAGCCACTTATACTGCCACTTTGTATATGAGGGGAGGAAAATTATCAGAAAAGGAGAGTTGAACAGAAAATGCAAAATATGTACACCATAAAATGTCTCACAGAAGTTACATAGTGGCCAGGCACATTGGCTCAGGCCTGTAATCCCAGCACTTTGGGAGGCTGAGGTGGGCGGATCACGAGGTCAGGAGATCGAGACCAACCTAGCTAGCATGGTGAAACCCTGTCTCTATTAAAAATACAA
>NW_016813979.1:38309-49715 GCF_001698545.2 Rhinopithecus bieti
TTTTTTTTTTTTTTTGGTAATTCTCTATACACTAACATAGTTTTTTTTTCTTTTGCACAATTAAAAAATGGTGAGCTCAATTATTTTTATTTAAATGGGAAAAATAAAGAAATACTTGTGCATTTTATTTTTATCTCCTTCCCCTCACATCACAGTTTTTGTTGGAATAATCTGGGCTCATAGAACTACATTAATTTATTTTATAATTACATATCATGTCTTTTAAAAATTGTTTGATGTTTATTAAGTTTCACATGTTAGCAAATATTTTAACATTATGCATACATATTGCTGATATCAGTAGTAACCACAATTGCTTTTAAGTTACATTTTCTCTCTAGTGGAATTATTTATTGTGATTCATTTTTTTTGGTTTGTCAGTTCACCCTTTTCCTGAAAACATTATTCAGAGCTCTTTGCTGATTGTATACTTTTTAAGTTCTTTCATGGCTATGAATGGCTCACAGTTTTGTTGATGATGTTTTAGTGTCTTGTGACAATTAATATTGTAGAAGAAAGTTTTGATGTCAGGCTGACTTTTTAAAATTATTTTATCATAGGTAACTTATTTTCCCCTTGCTTGGATGATTTCATGGTTAAAAAAAAACTTTGCTATATCCTGGGGATTGCTTTTTAAATTTTAAAGCAAGAACCTCTTTCATTAACTCCTTCTATTAGATGAACCACTCTGATCCAAAGCCTCAAGTTTTTCCTCTATTCCTGCTATTAATTTTTGCTTATATCAGTCAGTAACATGAAAACGGTGGAATTCTCAAACAGGAAAATTGAGCAGAGTTTAATGATTTGCAATGGTATTGAAAAGGTTAAAGGAAATCGAAGGGATGGTGAAGGACCTAGAACACAATAGCTGGGGATCCATTACCACCCATGGATCTGAAAGGGTAAAGAAAAGTAGTTTCCAGGACTTGGAAAGTGCTAGAGGCCACAGCAGTGTTATTGTGTCTGTGAGAAGGCTATGTGCAGGAAGTGTAACCTTCCCTAGAGGAACATAAGCAGTTAACTATGGCCAACTGGAGAAATCTGGGGCTTGCACTCCTCGTACGCTCCCATCTCCTGTGACTGCTTCTCATAGAGTAAACCAAGCATCAAGTCCCTTGAAACCATTTATACAGGTCAGCCTCATGGGACAAAGAGAAGGCTGGGAAAGGGCTGAGTGGATCTAGAGGAGAAAACACGATGTTTTCCTGAAATTCTTATGACATTTAGTCTTCATCATCTGATTTTTTTGGAAAATATATTAGAAAAGCATACACGTATTTTTATCTATAAGCTCTATCACTTCATCCCTTCATTCGTCCTTTTCCTAATTGTTCTGAGAGAACTTTTTTTTTTTTTGCATTTTTCAATCTACTACTCTTTACTGCTTCCATTACGTGTTTAAATTTAGTCATCTTAGTTTTTATTTGAATGCTATCTTTCCTAATGTTATATGATTTTTTTTCCAGTGGGTGTAGAATTTCAACAAATCTTATTGAAATGCAAATAAGACTTTTTAACTGTTAACTTTTCTTAGTATAAAGCTGTTTCACATAGATACACTTATTCTGAATCCCCAAATGGGCCTTTTATTTTGTTTAGATGTTCAGAGCATTTTTCAAAAGTCCAATGGTATTTTTGTAGCCTCAGCTTTACTGAGGGAACTCCAACTTCTTCAAATTCTGAAACTTGAGATGATTCTGTGTCAAAATTCAAATCTTTTAGTCCCAGAAAATGGGAATATAAAAGTGTTCCTGCTTGCTACAGCAATATTTTATTACAGATTGAATGAAATTGTCCACATGAATGGGGAGTGAACTATGGAGAGAAAACCTGCATGACAGGAAAGTTAATTGATTTTCCAAATGGTTTCTTTTCACTGGCTACATATATGAGTTCTGATGGTGCAACTCAAACAACTTTGTAGGACTCAGACTGGTTTCAAATAACCTCCCCCACAGACCAGCTCATATACACTGGAGACATGGTGTTCATGGTGTTCATGTGTCAGGACAGAACCACATTTTCCCATGGAGATCTTCTTTTCTAGGAAGAACCCTGGGAACTAGCGTGATGGTTAATTTTATGTGTCAACTTGGCTGGGCCATGGTGCTCAGATACTTGGTCAAACATTATTCTAGATGTTTCTACAAAGGTGTTTTGTGGATAAGACTAAAACCTAAATTGGTGGACTGTGAGTAATGCAAATTACCCTCCATAATGTTGGTGGGTCTTATCCAATCAATTGAAGGCTTTACTAGAAAAAAGATGGACTTCCTCTAAGCAAGAAAGAATTCTGCCAGCAGAGAGCACTTTTGGAATCAAACTGCAACTCTTCTCTGTATGTCCAGTCTGCTGGTCTATTCTATCAGGCTTTATATTTACCATGTGTTATGGTCTGAATGTTTGTGAACCGCTGCCTCCCAATTCATATGTCAAAATCCTAACCTTCAAGATGATTATATTAGGAGGTAGGGCCTTTAGGAGGCGATCAGGTCATGAGAGTAGAGCCCATATGAATTGAATTAGTGCCCTTATAAAGAGGCCTGAGAGCTCTCTTGCCCCTTCCATCGTGTGAGAACACAGTGAGAAGGCACCACCTGTGAGCAAGGAAAAGGATCTGCACTAGGCACTGAATCTGTTGGTACCTTGATTGTGAACTTTCCAGACTCCAGAACTGGGAGTAATAACTTTATGTTGTTTGAAAGCTACACGGTTTATGGGATTTTGTTATAGCAAAGTGAAGTAAGACACCAAGCTACAACAATCATGAGAGCCAAATCCTTAAAAATCTCCCTCCCTCTCTCTCTCTCCCTCTTTGCCCCAATACACGCACACACACACACACACACACGAGTGCGTGCACACACACACACCCACACCGTGTTAGTTCTGTTTCTTGGGAGAACCCTGACTCTAATACAGCTAGTTAGAAGACAACTTAATAGAAAAGACGCTGTTTCTTCTTTGAATTATTTCATTTTAATTTTTACGATTATGTTGTCAGAGCCCAATATACTGCTTCTGTCAGATTCACATATGTAGAAATCCAGTATAACGACATTTTCACTTTCTTTTGCTTGCGCCAAGAGAAAGCTGAGACTGAATTCTCCATTTAGCTGACTTTTCTGAGGAATTTTGGTGTGATTTCTAGTGTGCTTTGACTTTCATCACATCTACTTTGTCCTGAAGGCCTTTTTTTTTTTTTTCTTTTTTTTCTTTTCTAACAGCCCTTCCTTCTCAGAGGTGGAGATTTTCCTGGTTCTGCTTACTTCCTTTTCTTGAAACTAATCTTACTGAAATATGAGACTGTTTTCACTTCCCTCAATCTAAGCCAATTTGCACACTGCATTTTTGATCTGTTACTAATAATATCTATCCATATCTCCTAATCACTGTATAGATTATATCCTATTTTTACATACCTTTGGTCATACCAGTAGAATTTGTTGTGGAGAAAGACTGTCTTCATTTGAATTTCCTAAAAGGAGAACTGAGACAATGATTTAAGTACAGTTGTTTATTTGGAAAATGACCCAAGAAAAACAGTAAGAAAGTGAGTAGTTGAAGGTACTGTATGGAGGAAGGCCAATAAAAGTTTACTGCATTAGGTTACTATTGCTGCATCACAAATTTCCACAAATTTAGCAGCTTAAAAAAGCAAAAATGTATTTTGTCTTATAGGTCTGGATGTCAGAAGTCTAAAACCAGGCTAACTGGACTAAAATCAAGATGTAGGTAAGGCTATGTTCCTTCCTGGAGGTTTTAGGGCAGAATCCATTGTCTTGCTTTTTCCAGCTTCTAGAGGCTCTTCTATTTCTTGATTGCAGACCCCCTTTCATCAAAGCCAGCAATGACTAGTCAATTCTTTCTCACATGAAACCACTCTGACACTGTCTCCTACTTTCACTTTTAAGGACCTTGAGATAACATAGGGCCCACCCAGATAATCCTAATCTCCCTGCTTAAGGTCATCTGATTAGTAATCTTAATTCCATCTGTAACCTTAACTTCCCTTTGCCATGTAATATACCATATCATAGATTCTAGGAATTAGAACGAGTACATTTTTTGGTCCACTATTCTGACAACTGTAGGTACATTAATGATTGAGTTACAACAGTGGAGAAATAATGCAATTGGTATAAAGAGTATACATGTGGCCCAACCTGACCAGAAAGAAAATGATAAATTCTGTGAAATGTAGTTAAACCTAACCAAGTTGACACATTATAAAGCTACCACAGTCCATTCTTGGCAACTTTGAACTCAAATATGCTTCCTTGAACCACACTTAATCTCCAAATAAAACAGTACCAAAAGACCTACCTCCATCAAAATGATACAATAATCTTACATAAGACTGCAAACACACTATTTTACCAGAAGAGGATGTAGAGTCCCTTTTGGGCCTTTGGGTGATGTTCATTTTCTCCTTCCTGGTTCACACTCTGTTTTATATTTTGTAACTTAAATATAATATCGAGTTAATTATTAACAAGTCTTATGTTAGATGAGACGGGGATGACAGAGGGAAAATTAAAATATTAAATTATTAAATTTTATATAAAATTAAATTATTAAATAAAAACACCAAAATAAGGAACAAATACTCATAACCATGACAGTCCTCATTTCTACCATAGGCATAGGCATGTGGGCATGAGCTGGTATTCAAAATAACTCTCTTTCACTACCCATCCCACATTCCCTTCGCCCTTAGCAAATGCCTCACTTCCTTTGGTTCTTTACTTGGTGAAATGACCCAAAACTTCATTCCTGAAGGATCTGGATTTCTAGAAGCCCTGCATGAATTGGGTTGTTGTAGACCAAATTAAAATTTCCACTAATTTTAATCACAGGACACTGGAGAACTAAGAGGCACCTTCAAGGTTCTGCTGTATTTCAGACGGTCTCAATCTTGCTCCTATTGTGTAGTAGAAGCAACCCAATTTCCTCTCGGTAATCGGGATTAATCACCCTAACCAGATAATAACTCCTTTCTCTCCTGTTCATTCAGTGGCACAAGGCACACAGAGAAGCCAGGCAGTACTCTTAACTGCCAGTTGAGAGACATCATTGTTTGGATCCCTGGTAGAAGCATTTCTCTCTTTGAAACTAAGATGTCTAGATCAGTAGAGCTTTAAGTCACAGGAATGGAAAGCTAAAATGTTGTTAGTGTGTCATTAGGGGTAATAGTGAGAAGACCCACTCCCATTTCTATGCCTTGATTTCTGGATTTATGAAAACTGGCTACAGGAGAAACAGTACCATAAATATTCGACACTGAGTTAGACCATACACAATCTCTTAGAGAACCTTGACCCAACCTCACAAAGTGTTGCCATCTAGCTGGTGCTGTAACTGAATCTCCAAAAAGCCATTCCACAACTATGTCAAACCAGCTGCTTCAGGATGATGGTGAACATGGTAATACCAGTGAATTCCATGAGCATGGGTCCACCACTGTATTTCTTTTGCTGTGAAGTGAGTTCCTCGATCAATTGTTCCTCAATAAGATACAAAAATCTTACATAAGACTGCAAACACACTATTTTACCAGAAGAGGATGTAGAGTCCCTTTTGGGCCTTTGGGTGATGTTCATTTGGCAGTTAAGAGTACTGCCTGGCTTCTCTGTGTGCCTTGTGCCACTGAATGAACAGGAGAGAAAGGAGTTATTATCTGGTTAGGGTGATTAATCCCGATTACCGAGAGGAAATTGGGTTGCTTCTACTACACAATAGGAGCAATGTTGTATGCAACACAATGATGGTGAATAAGACATTCTGTAAGTTCATGGATAGTTGTTTTAGTAGAAGTGTTTTGTGCAGGGAATTCAAATTCATTTCCAGGTTAAGTGTGTATTCTAGTAAGAACAAAATACTGCCTGTCCCATGATGGAAGCAGTCCAATGTAGTCAACCTGCCACCAGATAGCTGGCTTATCACCCAGAAGAATGTTTCCATATCGGGGACTCAGTATTGGTCTCTACTACTGGGAGATTGGACACATTGTATCATTTAGAAATTGCAGGTGGCTCCTCATAACAGTTACTTTCAATAATAGTGACTTACAATAACTATAAGTTTCTCTTTCTCTTTTGTAAAAGAAGTCTTAAGATATTCAGTGCAGCACTGGCAGGGAAGACTTAACAATAATCAGAAATATAGTGTGCCTCTCTCTTCTGCTATGATATTCTTAGCAAGTGACTTTCCTTCTCAAGGTTGCCTCATGATTCAAGATGGCTACTAAAGCTCCAGGAATTACATCAAATTCAAAGTTAACAAGCAAGAAGTAGAAGTGGGAAATGCAGAAGGAGCATTTGTCAGCTGTCTATTTCCCTTTGTGGGAGCATTTCCAAAATTCCCTCCAAACAACTCCACATATATTTCATTAGTCAAGTTGTTGGCATTCAGAAACTGATGCCTCAAAATATGGCACTTTGACATGGTAAACTGAATAAGAATCCTCAATGTCTCCCTGACCTCTCCATGCATTATCTCTCAATCTTCTGTCTCTCCCAAAGCACAGGATGAATTTTTTTCTCTGAAGTTTCCTTATCTGTCTAAATCCAGACCCACCAAACAGGAAAACAATTACCTCTGGTCCCTTCCCTGAGTTTTCGTTGCCTGAACTCGTATTGCAGGAAGAAAGACTGAAGCCTGTGAACACACCTGAACAAACTTGTCACAAATTATTATCTATTCTGGACTTTGTTCAGGCTAGTGCATGCTCTTCAAGACGACTGAATGCCCTTAAAAATCATTTAGTAACCCCCAAAGATTATCCACACTTCCCCATCTCCCTTTCCCCTAAGAAGAAGAGAATATAAACATCTGTACCCAGTTATGTGGTGGGGTAATCACTCTGATTTTTAATCCACATTAATAAATGTATATGTCTTTCCTCCTATTCATCTGCATTTTGTCGTTGATTTTCAGTGAAACTTCGGAGGGTGAAGGGGAAGTTTTTCTTTGCTCTTATAGTTTCGATGCAGTGGGCAGCATACCAAAGCCTCTCTGCTCTTTGGAAGCTGCAGTGAAGGGACCCCCCGACCTGACAAACTGGCAGAAGGGTAAGAAATTCTTACCAGCAAAAATCCAAGCCTCTCTCTCTGTGGACTCCGGTTGAATGGATGGTAAAAATCACTGTCTTTTCTCTTTTCCGCTCCAAAATCTTGATTGGGAGGAAGGGTATTTTGTGACCAGTCTTGGGTATAATGACTCTGGTGTGCTTTTCTGGTATGAATATTCCTATTGTCTGATCTTTTGCCTCCCAGAAATAGTGTTTTCATTTGCCTTTGTCTTTCTGTATTGTTCTGTCATAAAGAGGAGTCCCACAGGGTAGAACAGGGCCTAAAACCCTTATAAACCCATTGTTCAAGCCAGCCCTGCACACTGGTCGTTTTGCAATTCTGATCAGATATGCGTCTATTTACACAAACTTTGCTGTGAGTCCCTGAAACAAAAAACAGATGAGGTTCTCCTCTTGTTTTGTGTTATGTCTTTGAGAGTATGATTTGTGACCAAGTGGAGCACTCTCCCTTGGTTTTTACCATAGAGGAGGCATGATTTTCAAGTCACACGTGAAAATGGCTGGAAAGCTGAAGCACATAAGATTTTAAGCAGCACATGTTTTGTTCTGAATGTACCAATCTCTTAGGGTAGTTTGTCTTAAATAAGAAGTTCCATCCGTAGGAGTTTTTGTTGTTTCAACTGTGGTTGTCTGGTTTGTCCTGGAAAAGTCCAATCTCAGGAGAGCCTGGTGTCATGAATTAATGGGTCTGGAACTGGTAGGCCCCCACAAATTTGTGGGATAGTGGTGGAACAGGACACACAAACACCATCTTAAGTATCTATGACAACAAGTCTTTCACTAGCTTAGCCTCTTCCTGGGAGTGAGTTTTTTTGGGAATCATTAGGAATATCTCTTCTATGCCCTGTCCAGGAATACCTCTTGCTTATGTGCTAAAAACTTATTCTAAACCTGGAAAATCACCTCTTAGGTTTTCCATGAAAAGTCTTATTGGATTGAATCGCTACTGGAATAGGTACATCACTGGAAATTCTAATTGTCAGTGAGCAAAAGATGGATCCTTCAACTTATAAAGACCATTAATTAAAAAAAGAAAGACTTTAGAGATCCCTCATTCTAAACAATTACCTTACTTATATCTATGACTAGATCAAATTTTAAAAAGACACATGACTAGTGTCATGGCTAATCTTAGAAAGTCTCTTGACAATGGCCGGATGCAGTGGCTCACGCCTGTAATCCCAGCACTTTGGGAGGCCAAAGTGGGCAGATTACCTGAGGTCAGGAGTTCAAGACCAGCCTGGCCAACATGGTGAAAACCTGTCTCTACTAAAAATACAAAAATTAGCCAGGCGTGGTGTCACACGCCTGTAATCCCAGCTACCTGGGAGGCTGAGGCAGGAGAATTGCTTGAGCCCGGGAGGCAGAGGTTGCAGTGAGCCAAGATCATGTCACTTCACTCCAGCCTGGCTGACAGAGCAAGACTCATAAAAAAAAAAAAAAAAAAAAAAAAAAAAAAAAAACCAAACCAAAAAAAACATTCTCTTGACAAAATCAAAGAGAAAAAATCTGACCTAAAACAAAGTTAGAATCCTTTGTACACTAAAACTTCCTGCTTTGGATTCCCTGAGGGATTTACAATAAGGTGCACTCCATCCTGTAGTCTAGTGATTAGAATTCCACAAGTTCACCACCATGACCTAGGTTCGTTTCCCAGTCAGAGAACCAATTCCTGCAGATCTATGTCCTCTAATTGAGGAAAAGAAACATTTATTGAAAACTTGTTTTGACATTTGTATGGTTTTTGACTTTTGGGAGTGCCCATTTGTTATTGATCTTTTCCCCTTTCATGGACGGCTTTGGATTTTCTGTCTTCCTCCATTTGCAGAAGGCACATAAGGCTTTATGGTCTTTGTGTGTAGATGGTTGGTTGAGAAGTGGAGACCCCAGAAAACATGGCCAGACAAAAATGTGAGTTGTACCCCATTTGTGGTTAGCAAAACTTTGATTTTTTTGAGCTGTCTTTGGGATGGTTCTGGACTTATGAGGACTGCTTTGCACCTCCTTGTGCATTCTTGGTTAAGTCATAACCTTGGTTAAAGCTTATTGGTTTTGGTGAGTCATTTTGCAAAGGTACCCTTGGTTTAAAAGAAAGAAAGAAAGAAGGAAAGGAAAGGAAAGGAAAGGAATAAAGAGAAAAAAAGAAAGAAAGAAAAGAAAAGAAAATTTGAAACCTACATGCAAGCAGAAAAGTAAAAGACTGTAATAAACCACCACCCATCACCCAACTGGTACCAAGAGAGATATAAATGTGCGAGTCATGGGCCTATAGCCCGTGTTTAATGCCAAGGTTTGGCTGAAATCCCCGAAAGGAACAGTGCCGGGGAAGGAGAGAAGAGGCCTTGGGCTTCACAATTAGCTACATAGAGACCCGACAGAGCAGGAGGGTCCCAAGCAGAGACAGCCTGACGGGTAGGTGGGAAACCGCAGGAGTATCCCGGAAGGCCAGGAAGAGTTCATGAGAAAGGAAGGAGGTGACCATCGTGTTATTGGAACCTAGGCAGGCAATTTAGAGGACAGAAGAGGTTTCAATGGATTTAGCTTTAGAAGCCATGGGGGACACTGGGGGACAGAATCCAGATTTCAGAGTGCTCAGGCCTGAACCGGAAGGAGGGGAGGTGCAGCGGATGATGCGAGGCACATCAGTAGGGAGGGCTGGCACTGAGGGGGGCAGACTTGGGGTCGGGGAGGGCTGTCAGAGCACTCGGGGGCTGGTGGGGGCCTCCACTTGAACTGATGGTCTCCAGAAGGACCAGATGACAGCCACGGTGGGATCCTGGGTCTTTCTTTACTTAGACGCCCGCCAGCAGAGAGCTGCAGGAGGACTGGGAGTTAAAAGACGCCTGGAGTCTCCCCCTGAGTTTAGGGCCCAGACGGTCTGTAATCCGGGTGCGGATGGGGCTTCCTCCTGTTACAGAATCTCCGGCAGCAGCAGCCTAGCAGTGTCTCAGTAGCCGGCCGTGGCGTTTGCATCTTCTGTCACGAGGCCCCGATGGCCCGACCGGGCACTTAAGTCACTTTCAGGGTGCCCAGGGATGGGATCACGGGTGGCATCTCGCGGGGCCTCCCGGTTCCCAAGCGCGCCCCCTCCCCGCGGACCCCTCACCTGACACCAGCAGGCAGCAGCCCAGCCAGGTCCCGAGGCTCCGCGCCATGGACGGGCGCCGGGGGTGCCGCGGCTTCCTCCAGGGACACGACCCCCGCCCGCGCCCGAGAGCGCTCGTACGCGGTCGCTTCCGGGAACCAGAGGAGCGGGGCGGGGCGGGGAGGGGCCGGGCGATCGGGCTCCTACCCCGCTGCAGGCCCCGCCCACCAGCCCGGGTCCGCCCGCGAGGCGCGGGGCACCCGCTTGGCAGGTGCACACGAGGAAGAGGAAGGGAGCCTCGCAAACTTTGAAAGGCGCCGTCAAGTCAAATAAATACCCTACAACACCAACCCAGGACTGAGATCTGGATGCTGGAATGATGGTGGTGATGGTGGCTTTCAGTATTCCCCAGGTTTTGTCCGGGGCACCGGCACGCCCTCTCTTAAAGTCCTCTCTCCGCATAGGTGAGTTAAAAGCATTCCATCAGCAAATCCAGTTTGAGGGTCTTCTTTACCCTTCTCCTCTCCAGGGATAAACAACACAAAGCCCAGTCATTTTTACGCAAATAACTAGTTTCTTTCAGGGACTACTGAGAAAGCGTTAATTTCCTCTTTTTAACTTGATGAGTGGTGAGATGGGAAAATCCAGAGCTGTCCAATGTCTTGGGCAATCTACAGCATCGCCTGATGTCTGCCGCTAGGACACCACGTAAAGTCAAGCGAAGGGAAGTGAATGCGCCCTAGGACCCTGCAGGCCACCAGGAAGGGCTAGAGGGAGTTGGTGCAAGCAATCCTAGAGATGCCAGCAGGTGCACCAATCTGTGGCACACATACATTCTGCAATGGAAAACAACTCAAGACCACACCAAGTTTGTATTAAAAAATATTGTTGTATTACTTCTTACCAACCTCCAACCATTATACAAAATTAAAAATACACACACACACACACACACACACACACACACTCAACACACACACTAACAGCCATAGAGCTTATCCCAAAAGATCAACCCGGAAATCTTTCAGAATATGACAGATGCATTGAGACGGCAGAGAAATTGCTTACACATACAAAAGGTCTCTTTCCTATGGAATTCCACTAGATTAAATAAGGTGTTCCCTCCTCACAGTCCTATCCTTTTGCGCAATCATATAAATAATCTAGTTAAAGTCCTTGAACTATGACTTGTATAATTTTTAGTTTTCTCCTTTTGAAGGGGCCTAAG
>NW_016813979.1:50869-52776 GCF_001698545.2 Rhinopithecus bieti
ATCATCCAAATGAGCCCTTTTCTTGTGGTAAACACTTCTAAGTAGTGATGAGCTCTATGATCACCTGCAAATTACACTTAGTTGGTGAGTGTCCCCCATCCACGCAGGCCTTATGCTGACATTATCAAGGCTCATGCTTTATCAGAAAAGGAAACTACAGGAAATGAATCATGAATCATTACTTTTAAAGAGCAACTCCATCACAGCTTGCTTATCATTATTAATAAATAAAGAAAAAAGGTAAAACATGTGAACAAAGCCCCTAAGAAAGACAGATCTTTTTCTCTGATTAGAGCCAGCAATTTTGAAATCACCTCACAGTAGCCTGTCTTGGAATAGATGCCTAGAGAAGGGCTTGCCACTTACCCTGCTATATCACCTGAGCCAGGGTGATATTGGGGGGTCTCTTTTCATGTTATCACTTTGAATTATAACTTGACACAGCGGATATTTAATCTCTATTATTCTCTCTTTTCAAAGTAAGTTTCTTGGGGGTCGGGAGTGCGATGGGGAGAAGAACCTGGGTGCTTTTTTGTCAAATCTAGCTTAGTTTTGTTTGTTTGTTTGTTTGAGGAGACAAAAGAAAATAAAACTGAATAGTTTTTTCATTTGGGAAATATGAGCAAATAAAATCTTATAGGTTTTATAACGGGATTCGGGGATCCATTGAATAACCAGATATAGAGCAGCTAGAGGGGCTTTCATCCACTTCAGTTCTATCATGGCAATAAAAGTATATATTCTTAGAAGCACACATTATCTCAAATGGAAGATGGTACAGGGAAAATAAGCTGGCTATACTGGCTCAAATTGCTAGTTGCTCATACTGTCATTGGCAAATTGAGTTTTTTCCCTACTTTGTATTGGTCGCAGAGAAAGAACACCCAGTTGGAACAAAAGGCAAGCCGGTTTTATTCCTTTCCAGAAATGGAGATGGAGTGAGCTTACACTCTAAGGACCCTTTCTCCCCGACCAATAGAAGACATGGAGTTTTTAAGGACTGGGTCCGAGGAGCAAGAAGGAAGGTTAGCATGCGCAGGGTGGGACTACGGATGTGCAGACTCAACTCATAAACGCACATCTTCGTACAACCCATGTACATACAAATAGCAGAAATTTTCTTTCTGTGGTGGGAATTTTAGCATTATGATGGTATGTTAATGATCTAAAGGCCACTGGGGTTATCTCTTCCAGTTTGGGTTGGTTTCAGGGTCTTATCTCCCTCTGGTATCTGGTCAGGGGTCAGGAAGTTCTGACTCCATCATGGGGCTCATCTGTTTTTTTTAAGCGGCTGTACCTGTAAATAAGGGCTGAAGAAAACAGTAAGTAAAAGAATTTTCCCAGCTACTTCATCAGGGCTACCTTGATAACAAAATAATGTTCACTTAGCATTTCTTCTCTGGTTAAAATTTTCCAACTTGTGCTGCTAGGTTTGGTCAGGTAACTAAGACCTTGTAGGGACCAATGGAAAACTTCCAATTAATCTTCTGAAAGCCCACTGAAAAGGCAGATTAGTAAGAGAGAAGGCATACAAATGTATTCATGTGCACGAAGGGAAAATCACAGAGAGATTACCCCACCACACAATTGGGTAGAGATGCTTATTTACCCTTCTTCTTAGTGGAAAGGGAGATAGGGAAACATGGATGATTTTAGGGGAGTAGTAAATGATTCTTAAGGGAATTCAGTGGGCTCAGAACATTCAATGGCCTGGGACAAAGTCTGCTGGGTCCACAGAGCAGACAATAGTTTATGACAAGTCTGTTCGGGTATGTTGAGAGACTTCGATCTTTCTTCTTATGATGTAAGTTCACATGTTTAGCTCTTTTCTTCATTTAGTAAAAATAATAAGCAAGCTGTGAGGGAGTTGCTCTTTAAAAATAATGATTTGTGATTCATTTCCTGTA
>NW_016813980.1:0-1391 GCF_001698545.2 Rhinopithecus bieti
TTTGTGGAATCTGCAATAGGATATTTTGGATTGCATTGAAGCTTATGTTGACAAAGGAAATATCCCAAGCTAAAACCAAAAGAAGCCTCTGTGAAACTGGTTTTTGATGCGTGATTTCATCTCAGAGAGTTATACGTTTCTTTTCATTGAGACGTTTGTTAACACTGTTTTCGTCGAATCTGCAAAGGGATATTTGAGAGTCCATTGAGGCTTATGGTGAAAAAGGAAATATCCTCAGATAAAAACTGGAAAGGAGCTTTCTGAGAAACTGCTTTGTGATATATGAATTCAAGTCACAAACTCACACGATTCCTTTTATGGATCAGTTTGGTAGCACTGTTTTGGCGAACCTGGGAAGGGATATTTTCAATCTCTTTGAAGCCTATGGTGACAAAGGAAATATCTTCAGATCAAAACTTGAAATAAGCATTCTGAGAAGCTTCTTTATGGTGTGTAAAATCATCTCACAGAGTAACACGTTTCTTTTCATGGAGCAGTTTGCTAACACTGCTTTCATGGAATCTGTATAGCGATGTTTTGTGGCACATTGGGTTGTATGGTGAAACAGGAAATATCCTCACATAAAAACCAGAAAGAAGCTTTCTGAGAAACTGTTCATGATGTGTGAATTCATCTCAGAGAGTTACAATGTTGTTTTCATTGAGCAGTTTGCTAACACTGTTTTGTTGGAATCTGCAATCGGGTATTTCGGAGTGCATTGAAGCTTATGGTGACAAAGAGAATATCTTCAGATAAAAGCTAGAAAGAAATTTCTGAGAAAGTCCTTTGTGATGTGTGAATTCATCTCACAGAGTAACACTGTTCTTTTCCTGGAGCAGTTTGGTAACACTGTTGTCGTGGAATCTGCAAAGGGATAATTGGGAGTGCTTTGAGGCCTATGGTGAAAAGGAAATAACCTCAGATAAAACTAGAAAGATGCTTTCTGAGAAACTGCTTTGTGATGTGTGAATTCATCTCACCGAGTTACACAGTACTTTTCATTGAGCAGTTTGCTAACACTGTTTTCGTGGAATCTGCAATAGGATATTTGGGAGCACATTGAAGCCTGTGGTGACAAAGGAAATGTCCTCAGGTAAAAGCTGGAAATAGTCTTTCATAGAAACTGCTTTGTGATTTGTGAATTCATCTCATAGAGTTACAGGATTGTTTTCATGGATCAGTTTGGTAGCCCTGTTTTTGGGGAATCTGAGAAGTGATATTCTGGATCACATTGAAGCCTGTAGTGACAAAGGAAATATCCTCAGATAAAAACTAGAAAGAAGCCTTCAGAGAAATTTCTTTGTGATGTGTGAATTCATCTCACAGATATACAGCTTTGTTTTCATGCAGCAGTTAGCTAACACTGTATTCGTGGAATCCACAAAGGGATA
>NW_016813981.1:0-1930 GCF_001698545.2 Rhinopithecus bieti
TTTATCATAATGATATTTGCTATTTGAATCATGCCTGTGGATGACTGGTAATCATCTTCTCTGTAGCATTTGCAAATTTCATTGATCAATTCCTTGAGACTGTCAGAACCTTTAATGATTGGTGCTAGAATAATTGACAAAATAATTACCAAGTAATTTTAAAACACAAAATCTATCAGCATGGGATTATCCCAAACCACTTCTACTCTGACTCGTGGACATAGAAGGGGTCCTTAGAAAATTCTCAGACTTCCTTCTTAATAGTTGATCAACCCTCAACCTAAGGTAAGAATATTATGAAGTTGGAAGCAGAATGCATCCTGACACTAGCAAAGGGATTTATGATAAAGTATTTCATCTGTGTCATTTCTAACTATGACACAATCCTTTGATTGATTAATTAATATCCTTCCTTGCATTTCCTTTTTTTTTCTTTTATTTTTTTTTTTGAGACAGAGTCTTACTCTGTCACCCAGGCTGGAGTGTGGAGTGCAGTGGCTCAGTCTGGGCTCACTGCAACCTCCACCTCCCGGGTTTAAGCGATTCTCCTGCCTCAGCCCCCCGAGTAGCTGGGATTATAGGTGTGTATCACCACACCCAGATAATTTTCGTATTTTTAGTAGAGATGGGGTTTCACCTTGTTGGTCAGGCTGGTCTTGAACTCCTGACCTCGAGTGATCCACCCACCTCGGCCTCCCAAAGTGCTGGGATTACAAGGCGTGAGACACTGCACCGAGCCATTTCTTTCTTTTTTAAAAAAGTATTTTTCCTGTTAGTTTCTTCCTTTATTTAATTAATTTATTTATTTGTTTTTTGAGACAGGGTCTTACTTGGTCACCCAGACTGGAGTGCAGTGGCACGATCTTGGCTCACTGCAGACTTGACCTCCCGGGCTCAAGCGATCCTCCTACTTCAACCCCCAAATAGCACGTACCACCATGCCCAGCTAATTTTTTTGTGTTTTTAGTAGAGACGGGGTTTCACCAAGTTGGCCAGGCTGGTCTCAAACACCTGGCCTCAAGCAATCCACCCTCCTTGGCTTCCCAAAGGGCTGGGATTACAGGCATGAGCCAATGTGCCTAGCCTCTTCCTTTCATTTCTATAATATGTGAAATCAAGTTGAAATTAATTTATTTGCCTATAGGAAATCTTTCTTGATCCGGATTTGGCCTATCTCTCCTCCCTGTCTCCTGCCACTTCCATATTCACAAATCTATGGCTGTGACCATTTGTAACTATTGGCGCTATCTATGTGTCATGCTCTCCCTCACTTCTGTGTGTTGATGAAGACCCTCACCCAAGAACTCCTTTCACCTTCTCTGCCTGAGTACCACCCGTATAAGTCTATTTTTCCTAGCATCCTTTATTACATCACATTTCAAACAATTTTATAGGGTTATTTTTGAGAATTAAATGGTAAACATAAAGAAAATTAAGAATTGAAAATATGTATTAATATAAATATCTTTCTCAGGCCTTTTTATTTTCTTCAACGTAGATTGTATAATTTTGCGTGCATTTATATGAAATTAGTACTTTTTACCTGACTGATGAAAATTCTGTCTAAAGTTTAGACAGAATTTTAAATATATATACATATATAAAAGTCTATACAGTCATCCCTGTTACCTGTGGGGAATTAGTTCTAGGACCTCCTGTGGACACTGAAATCCACAGATGTTCCAGTCCCTGATATAAAATGGCATAGTATTTGCATATAACTTATGCACATCCTCCTGTATACTTTAAGTAATTTCTAGATTACTTACAATACCTAATCTAATGTATGTACTTACAATACCTAATCCAACTGTGTAAATAGTTGTTATGCTGTTTTGTTTAGGGAATAAAGACAAGAAAAATGTCTATACGTGTTCAGTACATACACAATTTTTTTCCAAATATTTTCTTTTTTTTTTTTTTTTTTTTT
>NW_016813981.1:5368-9555 GCF_001698545.2 Rhinopithecus bieti
AAAAAAAAAAAAAGAAGAAGAAAGATATATCAGAATTTGAGCATTTCTTCAATGAGGAAATACTTTTCAATGAAAAGATGAAAAATCATTTGAAGTACAAATTAATAAATGTATAGTAATTCCATGTATTCACTAAATAAATATTTATTGAGCAACTGCTATGTGCTAGTTATTGTCTAACGTACTGGGATAAAAAAACAGATACGGTTTTGGACTTCAATTTAGTGCTTAACTTGGTAACCTCCAATTTTAAAATCCTTGATTCAACCACATTGTCTAAACACAACAGAAGAATCAGCGTTACACAATGTATTTTGACCAAAATAACAAGCTAAAACTATTAAATGTGTGGTATTTATGGAAAAAAAGGAAGCTAAAATATAAAAGAGTGAAATGTGTGAGTCGTAACCAATCTGGATTTAATTTTATTTTAACTCGGACTCCTATAATTATTTCCTAACTAATCCACTCCATGTGTGACCTAATAGTCAAAAATCATTAAACTGAATCTCAAAACCTGCAGGTTTATCATGATCCTAAGAAACACAGTTAACCAATTTACAAAACCCTGAATCATGGAAACCCACGTGTCCTGCTGGGAGTGCTTACAGGTTTAGTGTATGGCTGCGAAGGTGAAGCAGACTGGGTTTAAATCCAAGCACCACCATTTATTAGTTGCCTGATTTGGGGTCAGTTATTTAAACTCGTTAAGTTCCAGTTTGCTCATTTATAAAGTCGCATCTCAGTAAAATTATGAAAATGAAATGCAATAATTAAACTATTTAGCACAATGCCTAGCACATAATTGGTATATAAATATTAGCTCAAGAGAAAACAAGAATGAAACAAAATTGACCCAAAAAAGGGTAAGATGGCTCCTGGCATGTCAAGAGAATTGGTAAGCCTCCCACCTCCCCATATATGGAGATGAGAATAGCATTTGCAGTTCTCACAGACCTGGGTTTGAATATTGGCTCTGGTACTTGAGGGATCTATGTGGAAAAGGAATGGTAATAACATGGCTACCTAGAAATATTGAGAAGAATTTAGTAACCCAGTGGTTACAAAGTACCTGCCACCATCACATTCAGGCAGAAGGTACCCAAGTATGAGTCTGAATCCCTGTGGGGTAAAAAACTGGATTATGCACCTTACTGCTATCCTCCAACTAGTCCTATAGTTTACCCAATGAAGATAGGCTGCATTTACGAGAAGCCTTTAAACCACAGAAAGAGACCTTGAATAGTTGAGAGGGATCCTATGAAGAGCATCTGAGAAATTTAACTAGTTAAAGAAGGGAGGATAGATATATATAATTGGAGTAAGCCATTATTAGTGAATGATGGGCAAAATACACACAAAAAATATGTAAATAACACATTTCAGAGGAGGAATCAAATGGAGATGTCTGTAATTGTACAAGGCCTTCATGTTGAGATACTTGGCAGATGATCCTAGTATGAGTTGACAGGACAAATAGTACATGGCACGCTTTTGAAATTACTCTCACAAGAGGTAAGAAATCATTGACAGTGACGGACTGATAGTACTTTGAAGTCATTGAGCTATAACTATTGTTTTATTTTATTATCTGTTGTATTTTTGGGAAGGGCGATGGTGGTTAGTGTAGCCAGTTAAGGAGAATGATGAGTATTGGTGAAAGGTCCTAAATAGACAAACTATGAGTGACTTCATGATTGACTTCTCAGTAGTGGCTAAAATAATGAAAGTAAGTAATTTGTTCTAAAAACATCAAATATATTGATAAGTTTAAGAGGAAAAAATCTGAATGAACTTATTTTCTTTATGCTAGCCTATTATAGTAAACAAACCACGTTTTGCTAAAATAAACTTTTTGAGTGTGTTTGCCTAATTAGACTGAAGGTCTTTGGTGTATATTACATTTTTTAAATTTTTTTTCAGATGGAGTCTCACTCTGTTGCCCAAGCTGGAGTGCAGTTATGCATGATCTCGGCTCACTGCAACCTCTGCCGCCCAGCCTCAAGTGATCCTCCCGCCTCAGCAGCATGAGTAGCTGGGATTAAAGCCATGTGCCATCGTGCCTGGCTAATTTTTGTATTTTTTGTATTTTTAGTACGGGGTGGTGTTTCAATATGTTGGCCAGGCTAGTCTCGAACTCCTGACCTGAAATGATCCACCTGCTTAGGCCTCCCGAAGTGCTGGGATTACAGGCGTGAGCCGCCGTGCGCAGCCTGATGTATATTACAAACGTGCTTAAAAAGTAGATCTTCAATGTTCTCACCATGAAAAAATGACAAGTAGCAGAGTTTATGGATATGCTAATTAGCTTGATTTAATCATGTCATAAAGTATACATATATTAAAACATCATATTGTGCACCATACCTAGATACAATTATTTGTCAATTATAAATAATAGATATAAAATAACACATATGTATTTATGTTCATGCTTTTTGGTAAGTACCCAATTAATAATTAAGTACTGAAGTAAAATATCTTGACAATAATTTTACAATTATTTCTGTGAATTTGTTACTCTGTGTGTGTGTGTGTGTGTGTGTGTGAGAGAGAGAGAGAGAGAGAGAGAGAGAGAGAGAGAGAGAGAGGCGTAGAGAGAGAAAGAGATAGAGATACAGACAATGACATTTTCTTGCCCATGATTTCTTCTTCTTTTACTTACTGAGGCTCAAAAAATGATACCCCAGAGAATAGTGCTTTGGCATGCTGATTAGTTTGAACCAAAGGAGACTGGAAGGCTGCAGAAGCAGCTTAAGAAGCAAATTCTCTCTCTGACCTCCTGCCCTCTTGTCTCCTATCCCTCCTTCTGTCTCTGAAGCAATTTATAAAAAAACAGAATCCTTCTCCAAGGTAAGTCATAGAAACTAGAACCCCTTTTCCCCAAAGCAAGCCATAAAACCCAGAAAGGTCACCCTCTCCTCCTTTTTACCTTGAAGACCCTCATTTCAGAGGGGGTTCTTGCCCCATACCTGAGAAGAGGGAATGCTACACAAAGGGGTTAAAATGAATCTGAACAGACAGGCCTTGCTTGGTTTCCCTCCACGGTCTATTACCACTAGATCATACCCTTTTGTTCGGTCACATTTCTTCACAGCTATTCACTCTTCATCAGCCATAAGCACACAATTACATCATTTTCCCTGGGTTTGGGGGTTTTCATTTCTGAAGTCCCCTGTGTCACATAAATTTTTGATTAAATAAATGTGTTATGCTTTTCTCTTGTTAATCTGTCTTTTGTTATAGGAGTGTCACCCAAGACCCTTATGACACTGAGGAAAGGTATTGTGTCTTTCCCCCCTACAAACCGAATATATTATTTTCCAGCTGCTTAGCAGCCTACATTTTTAGGTACATTTAATAAAGTTAGGCCAATAGTTGACAAAAGCAGGTTTAGAACTGTTGTAATTTACATTTCTGCTATTATGGGGCTATTTATTTGGAGGAAGTACTGAATCTTTATCTTAATTGTATGATTTGAAAAAGAAAAATAGTGGAAATATATATCAGTGGTCATCATATTCTTTTTTGTTTTTAAAATAAATGCAAAATCAAAACTTAGTTCCAAAGCCTAGTTATATTTCTACATTTAGTCTGCATGTGAGCTATCCCACTAATATAACTTATAGAACAGTGAACTGTGGTATTAAAAGTGTTCTAAGTAAAATTAGGATTTTGTCATTTACTCACTGAAGAGTACTTTTAAATTCCATGTGCAACCTAAACATTGTTTGGACAATAATTATGACAAAATATTCTTTGACCATGAATATAATTTGCTATGAGCAAATTAGAAATAAAATATAAGATAAACTACCACCAATCCTAAATCCTAGCAGTATTGATAAAATATCTGAAAGAATTTTTCTAAGAAAATAAGTTTATTATTTTACAATACATACACCATAACTAGCAAATTATCATGTAGTAAAGGTTTTCTTGAGATCGGTTTGGTGGATGAATAATAATAAAGGTTTATCAGCAGAGTAATAGTGACTAGAATACTCTTGAAAACTTTGTGTTTAAAATAGTTTAAACATTTCTCTGAGGTGAAAACTAGAAAACGACTCATTGCCAAATATTGATGGAAATGAGCAATCGTGGGAATCTTCAAGCACTTCTAGTGGGAGTGCAGACTGGTGCAAAATTCTGGAAAGCACAGAAATAGGTATTTACCTATAACACAG
>NW_016813981.1:10937-14726 GCF_001698545.2 Rhinopithecus bieti
TCAATAATACTTCAACTTCTTCTGTGAATATTTTAAAATATTACTATAGACATTTTAGAAATTGAAGAGATGTACTATATTGAACATTGCCTTTTAATATGGAAATTATTTATAACTCACAGATATGGCCTTTTTCTTCTGATTTTATTGTATCATGTAAGTATGGCTCCATGCCATACTTTCTCACCTAAATTAATCTAACATAAAAAACTAAAAAAGAATTCTAGACAATTAGCATAACAGTTTATCTCACGCTCATTTTACTTTAATCATCACACCTGAATTTACAAAGGAGATATTTCTGACACCCAAGGAAAAGAAATGATTGTTGTTTGGAAGTTATATCTTCATGCTACAAATATTTCTGGGTTGTAACCAGTGGAGCACATGAGAAAGAAAAGTATCTTCAGGAAAATATATCTGATAAAGCTAAATAAACTGTTGGGACACAGATTGCCATTTGTAGTCATATAGTCTACTTGTAATGTTCTTCCTAGAACTTTTCAAACACTGTGCCCACCCTTTGGGTTATTTCTATAGCATTTGATATTAAGATTGTAGGAAACCAGAATATGATGCCCCAAAATATGCCTCTTCAGTATAAGGATTATTTTGAACTAATTATTTTGAGAAGTGGCAGGCACATGTGAAGCTCTGCAAACAAAGTAGAAGTTACCCTTTTGTTAAGGTAAAGTCACATTTACAATAGAAATTTTCATCTGTAAGGGTGTCCCTTTCTCTCTGTACCAAGAAGACTGGAGTCTTATTAATGAAGAAGGAAATGGCTTAAATCTGCATTAAAAACCTTACTCTTGTTTACTGTACTTTTCCTGGTCACCCCATAAGTGGTTTCCCCATGCCCTTCTTTCTTTGTTTTAGGTGAAGACGGTATTTATGACTAATTTCTAAGCCATTATCTTTGAGATTTACTCATTTCCTTGGGTATCCCCCATGTATATATGAGATATACATGTTAGTAACTTCTGTTTGTTTTTCTCTTGTTAATTTGTCTTTTGTTACAGGGGCTCCAGCCAGTAGTGTAGAAGGGTAGAAAGAACATTATTTCCTTTCAATTTTCCCTTCGCTACAAGATACATAAACAAATAATCCTGGACTTATGACGGTTTGACTTGTGATTTTTCAACTTTAGGATGGGCAAAACAATACACATTCAGTAGAAACAGTACTCTGAACTTTGGATTTTGATCTTTTCCTGGGCTAGTGATATTTGGTGTGATATTCTGTCAGAATGCTGAACAGCAGAAGTGAGACAGAGTTCCAGTTAGCCACATTATCACGATCACAAGGATAAAAAATGGATAATGTACTCTACAGTGTACTATGTTCAATAAATTACATGAGATCATAAAAAAAGGTTTTGTGTCAACCGATTTTGCCCAACTGTAGGCTAACATAAGTGTGCTAAACATGTTTAAAGTAGGCTACACTTTAAAAGTAGTCATTTTAAAGTAAACATTTTAAAAGTAGTCATTGTCCTCAACATCATCATCATCCTATGTTTATCTTTCAAATAAGTGTAGCATTGTAGAAGATTAGTAGAGTGTGACGTAGAAGCTTTGAGATAAAGCACCATCTGTATCACTATACTGGAAGCTTTGACAACTCACTTCACTCCTATGAACTTCTTTGTTCTCATGTATATAAAAAAATGAATAACAATATCTGACAAAATCATAGGCTTGATGTGATGATAACAATTAAAATTCACATCAAAATAAATATAGGTAAACCTTTATAAACAATAAAGTTGTTTGCTTATTTTTTATGGGTCTCAATTTTGCCAGTAAAATGGCAATAATAATTCGAACCTCATAGGTTTTCTGAGGATTCAATGAGAAACTATATGCAAAACACTTACCATAGTGCCAGGGACAGAGGAGGACAACAATGAGTAATGAATCGTGGCTAAGCAAATTAAAAACAAAACAAAACAAAACAAAACTGGAAAAACATAGAAAATGAGAGATGGAGAACTGTATCTATTTTTAAACATATTACAATCCAAAAACTGTTCAAGTGTTTCATCCTCTTTCATTTGTAGTACATTAACATGTTTCAAACGAGAAAGAATACTAGGGGAAAAGTCTGATGTAAAAATAACATGAAAAAAATGTATACTTTATTTGATTTCCCCCTAATATCTCCAGAAGAAAAGAAATCATAAAGTTTCAGATGTCTCATTAATTTCCTGTTTCCCTATTGTTTCTAAGAATTAGTTTGATGAGAAAATGTACCAAGGGTATTCTTTAGAGGTCAAAAGATCCTTTGTTATAGCTAATATCTGCTAATTGGTTTTAAGAAAAGGGAAAACTATGAATCAGCCCTGATTTATATGGTCTATTGTCAAATGTTCATTAATTGATTTTTTTAAAATCTGAATACATGATAAAATTCCCCAAGATTAATAGGCGCTCCTTTTCCTCCAGTTATTCCATCATTCCTTCCTGTCTTACCTGTCTTAATCAGCTCATTTCCCATAACACCTTCTTGGCTTCATTTAATTATCTGACAGTCTAAGTGGTCTTGCCAATCATCTCAATAATACTCTCTTTCCACCCAAGAATTTCTTGCTTAACACCTTTTATTTCACCCAATTTGCCCTCTTTCTTCTAAGACAGGCATTCATTCCTGGATCACACAATCAAATAATCTGGTGGTTTTTAAAGATTGTTTTTTGTAAATTTCCTATTACACTCACGAGAGTTAACTATTTCAAGGTGTTGAAGGATACATTATACAAAGGAGAAAAGAAAAGTTAAAGTGGAGTTTAAAAATAAAGCTGCCAGTAGCAAGTAAGCAGGGTCAGAGAATGAGAATTATGCCAAGAAATTTGAAATGTTAAATATAAAATCTGGTTGAGAAAACTCCTAAGTAAGAAATAACAAGGAAGTTCTATTTCTATTAATATGGCAAGCAACGTTAATTGGAGCAACGTTCCCACTGAAAATAAGGAACAACACTGGGTTTTTTTTTTTTCCAAAGTTATCAAATAGTTTACAAGATAGGAATTCCTGTGCCTAAAATCTAAGTAAAATCAGAGCTCAAAGGGTTAAGTGGCCCACTGAAGACATTTTTCCTGAGGACATTTACTGATCCTGGCCATTCCAGTAGTCTGAGCCTAGGTTTAATGGTAGCAGGAGGCTAAAGAGATGGGGATGGGGAGGGCTTGGTTAAATCTCAAATTAGAGAGAACCTCTACCTAGTAAAGCTAAGGGCTACATCCTCAGGAAAAATAATGAAACATAAAGTAAACTTGACCCTCTCCACCCCTTATACATCCTTAAGATAGATTTACTGCACAAATTCTTATTACTTGGATAGTCCCCAAAACCTCAAGCTATGAATTTCATTTAATTTATAGTGATCCCAGAATGGTTATACCTTAGGCACCTGCCAAGGCTAATGGAAATCCTCTCTACAAGAATTCCCTTCAACCTAGGCCTCAGAGAATCCCCACATATAACATTCCAGGGAAACTGATCAGCTCATTGAAATAGAAACCAAACAGAACAACTAAACACAAAAAGAAATACAGTACCTAGAGCAAGAATCATATAAAAGAGCAGAGAGTAGCTATTGCTCTCTGTGGTGAAACTATGGATATTGGAGTTATCAGCCAGCAATTTTAAAACAAGTAGGTTAAAGAAATAAAAGATAAGCATAAAGCTTATGCAGATATTTCTATATCTGTCTACAAAGATTACGTGCTTTGAACAAAATTATTTGAACTTCCAGAAATGAAAAATATAATAAATAATATCAAAACTT
>NW_016813981.1:14890-22365 GCF_001698545.2 Rhinopithecus bieti
CCCCCCAGGCCTCCCGATGTGCTGGGATTACAGACGTGAGCCGCCGCACCCAGCCGTATATTTAACTTTTTAAGAAACTGTTAAACTGCTAAACTGTCTTCCACAGCAGTTGCACCCTCTACATTGTGTTTTGTTTGTTTGTTTTTGTTTTGTTTTGTTTTTTTGAGATGGAGCATTGCTCTGTCGCCCAGCCTGGAGTGCAGTGGCCTGATCTGGGCTCACTGCAAGCTCTGCCTCCTGGGTTCACGCCATTCTCCTGCCTCAGCCTCCCGAGTAGCTGGGACTACAGGCACCCGCCACCACACCCGGCTAATTTTTTTGTATTTTTAGTAGAGACAGGGTTTCACCATGTTAGCCAGGATGATCTCGATCTCCTGACCTGGTGATCCGCCCGCCTTGGCCTCCCAAAGTGCTGGGATTACAGGCTTGAGCCACCGCGCCAGGGGGGAATAAAGTTATATTTTAAAGTGTAATCAGACTTTCATAGATAAATAACAGCCACTTATTATATACCAAACAAGGTACTAAGTGTTTTATTCACATCATCTCCTCAAACCCTCACAATAGCCTAGGAAGAAGGCATTAATAGCGTCATATAACACTTAAGGAAATAGATTCAGGGAAGACAAATAAACTATAAATGGTAGAGCAGGACTTGATGCTGGGTGTTTTGAATCAAAAGTCTAAGTTCTCAACACGTAAGATGGTGTTATTTTATATAAATAAATTCAGAATAAACCAAGTGTCATCTCATTTTAAAAGCACTTTTAACATCTATATCACTTCAATAAAGTTCCCCCAAAATTCCTTATCAGACCATTGACAACTTAATGTCAAACTGGAAAAATATTGTTTTGTCAAGCATACCATCCTAAATATAAGTTTCTTAACATTCTACATCATCAACAAGGTCTTAGCAAGAGAGAAAGGCAAGCTGATAAACATGATCAATTTGAGATCTAAATGATAGTGCAGATTAGAGTAAGGTTCAAATACAGTTAAGTCCTCACTTAATGTCATCTATAGGTTCTTGGAAACTGTGACTTCAGGTGCAACAACCTCATACACAACCAATTTTCTCATAGGCTAATTGATATAAACAAGATTTAAGTTCTTGTGACATACTTCTTGTCACAAAATATCACAAAACTTCTAAAGACCAACGTATTTCTAATATTAAACATTGAAATACATACTAGCTATACATCATTTAAGAAAGATTCATAAAATAAGTAGATCATGATTTACCTGCTTATACCAGTTCCGAGTCACAAGTGGTTGGAGCCTATCCCAGCAGCTCCGGGTGCCATGTAGAAAACTACTGTGGCCAAGATGCCAGCCCATTGCTGGGTGTGCGCACGAACACACACACTCACTCAGATTGGAACCACTCAGACACATCAATGAACTGAACATGCACAGATCTTGGATGTGGAAGGAAACCAGAGTACCCAGAGAAAACTCATTCAGACATTCAGAGAAGTGCAAATTCCACATAGACAGTGGTCCTGGCTGGGGACTGGTTTTTTTTTTTCTCATCAGTGTTATAATGAAACAACATTGAACAAAACGATGTTATCTGAGGACCTGATGGATAGTAAGGCGAAATATACTAGCAATGAAGGGTGAACTTCCACTTGGTTACACAGCCAGCTGCAGATGATTAACAGGCATTGGTGGCAGTGTGTCTATGAGCCAGACGGGGTGTGTATCCAAACACACAACTGATTTAGTATATATATATATATAATCACATTATGTAGACCAAGGGAGGGGCTGGTCTTGTTTTTCTCCATGCTACTGAGACCAAAGACAGTGATATGACTGGAAACTGTCACATGAACCATCATGCCAAGTAGAGATGTTTAGCCTATAAAAGAATAAAGAAGCATTGGAAGCGGGAGAGGTGACAGAGGTGGACATGTGCCCTCAGGCATCTATCTACAGTGAAACCCTATTGATTTCTGTGAAGGATTTTTATTTCAATTTCAAATATTAGATTAATTGAGCCTAGAACCATTGCAAGTTGTTTTTAGTTTTCTATGAATTTATTTCTATCTGGGGAAACTCTAGCAGGGAGCATAGCAAAAGAGGGCATGAAAATATTATACTGCCTCTGAGCACCATTTACACTCCCTGCATTATCGGAAGAGGAGGCTACAGAGGGACTTTATAGCTTTCTTAAAACATCAGAAGAGCGTTTGTGAGACAGAACTGCAAATGCTCTAGGGTCCCAAGATGTAGAACTAGGTTCAAAGGGAAAGAACTTTAGAGAACTCAGAATAAAGAAGAAATTGTAAACTGAATGGTGCAAACAGAAATGCCTGCCTCAGGATGTCATAGACTTGTTGGGGCTCAGAAAACAATGCCTCAAAATGAAAGCCTCAAAAACAGCTTCAGAAGCAAAAGTTTTTCTTTGACCTCCTCCCGCCCTTCTATCTCTCCATCCCATTCTCCATGGAGGCTGGCCAGAGAAACTAGAATCTCTCTTCCCCAAGGCAGGTCATAGAAGCCAGAACCCCTTTTGTCCCAAAGCCACTCATAAACTTAAAGATATTACTCTAACTTTCCCTCTGTCCTCTCTCTGAACAAACTGGCCATAAAGAAATGATCTCACTTACCTTGTTTGACTATAGGTCCTAAGACCCCATTCCAGAGAGGGTCCTGATCCATACCCACAAGGAAGAAATACATGCACAGAGAGACCAAGAAGAATCTAGATAGATGGGCCTTGCTGGGTTTCCCCACTCAGTCTATCAGCACTAGATCATATCATTTTTGTCCAATCATATTTCTATATGGCTGTCTATACTTCGTTGAATCTAAGCAGAAAAATGGACAATTTCCCCTGTGTCTTTGGGTCTTCATTCTGAAGGCTCCCATATATACAAATTAAATCCATTTGTATGCCATTTATCCTACTAATCAATTCGCCTCATGTCAGTGATTTAGAGGTAACCTCCAGGGGGCCACGGGTTTGGCATCCATAGACTCAAAGTTCAAATCAAGATAGAAAAACATTTGGCAGATACGAGGAAAGGGGTGAAACTCAAGTAAGATGAGTCCATAGGACAAAATGAGCTACAAAGTCTCCCCTCTTCCATTCTGAGACTGTTTTAGACGAAAACTCCAAAATATCTTTCTCTCCCTCAGGAATGTCCAACCTCATTTTGAAATACTTGTTTGAAACAGTCACCCTCAAAATTCTTCCAGCATCTTAAATCCATTCCGTTAAAGACAAGGATACATCATCTGTCCAATTTCCTGTTTCTATTCTGAAACCACATTATTCTAGTCATCCAAGTAGGAAAGCAGTCATTATGGGCCCCTCTCTCCCTTCCTAAATCAGTTGCTAAATCATGTGGATTCTGCTTGAACACAATGTCTCTCATACCCAGACTCTCCTTTCTAGTTCATTCTTACTATCTTAGTCAAAGCCTTCACTATTTGTCACTTAGGCCACTTGTTAACGAGTTGTTAACTGTTCTCCCTCCTTCTGTTCTCACCTCCATTCTGTTTATCTAATATATGACAGATGAATCAATTTTTCTCAAAAGGCAGTTTGGTGACACATTTCCCTCTTCAAAAACCATTACCTCCCATGGAATCAAGCACAACCTCCATACACCCGGATATGATCCAAAAGCTACATTGAACTCTTCCATTTTCTCTCTCACTACAATTATAGGTGCAACATCCTCTATTTCTGCCAAGCTGTTTTATTTTAAAGGTTTGGATTTTCTCTCTCTCTATCGTAGGTAACATTAAACCCTTACCTGGGGTGTCCCATCTCATTTTCAGCTTTATGGTCAAAGCTCATTTCAAATACTACCTGCTTACTCTAAGACATCTTTACAAGAGTGATTACTCTAATTTATAATACTTTATACCACTTTGTTTTAATTCTTTCTTTGGGCCACAATGTAATTCACTTTGTATTATAAGCATACTAGTCCCCCTTACCTGCAGTTTTGCTTTCTGTGGTTTTAGTTGCCCACAGTCAACTGAGGTCCAACAATATTAAATGGACAATTCAAGAAATAAGCAATTGTTAAGTTTTCAATTGCACACTGTTCTGAGTATTGTGATGAAATCTCATGCTGCCCAGCTCTGGCCTGCCCAAACCACGAATCATGCCTTTATCCAGTGTATTCTCACTGTACATGCTACCTGCCCATTAGCCACTTAGTAGCCCTCATGGTGATCACATTAACTGCCTTGGTATTACAGTGCTGGTGTTCAAGTAGCCTTTATTTTACTTCATCAGGGCCCCAAAATGCAAGAATAGTTATGCTGGCAATTTGGATATGCCAAAGAGAAGCCATAAAGTGCTTCCTTTAAGTGAAAAGGTGAAAATTCTCGACTTAATAAGTAAAGCGCGGGACATGGTGGCTCACGCCTGTAATCCCAAATGCTTTGGGAAGCTAAGGTGGGAGGACTGGTTGAGCCCAGGAGTGAGAGTCATGATCATGCTTCTGCACTCCAGCCTGGGTGATAGAGAGAGACATTCTCTCTTAAAAAAAAAAAAAAAAGGAAAGAAAAAAATCACCACCATTTACTGTTTGCTAAGATCTATAGTAAGAACAAATTTTCTATCTGAGAACTTGTGAAGAAAGAAAAAGAAATGCATGCTAGTTTTGCAGTTGCACCTCAAACTGCAAAAGTTACAGCCACAGTATATAAGTTCTTAGTTAAGATGGAAAAGGCATTAAATTTGTGGGTAGAAGGCATGATAAAAAAATGTTCCGTTTGACACAATCAGGTTCAGTACTATCCATGGTTTCAGGCATCCACAGGGTCGGGGGAAGGTAGGTCTTAGAACCTATCTCCTAGAAATAAGGGGTCGGGGGGGACTATATTTGCAAACCCAGAAAAATTCATCCTACTATACTTCAAAACGCTTGAGCACAAGGACTGTTATTTATCATTGATGCTCTGTAGAATCTGGTACAGTGTAGTTGTTCAATAAATATGGAATGGGCTAATTAAACGGCCATTTTTCAGTGTATACCTTTCACTTTTGATTTTAAGCTGTTATTCTCATTTAAACAAGTGACAATTAAGGGTATAATCCATTCATAATTACCACCACCACTGGAAAAACCTGTCAAGGTGTATTTTCTCTTGATAGTCAACAGTGAGGATTTAGTGTACCCTGAGGAATGTAATTCACAAAATCCATTAGCTCCCTGGATCAAGAGGATATATCACATTCGCAAATTAATTGTCTGCTTGAAACTCCTTTCCTCGTGGAAATTATTTTGGGTTTTATTTTAACAAGCACAAATACGTATATAATGCCTACACTGCTCAGGCATTGTTCTACTTGCTTCACAAAATATAACTCATTTAATTTTATCATGTAGTTTTATATGTAAACTCTTTCAATTCAGGGATGATACTAGAAGTATATTTTATGGTGCCTGTTTAGTCACATCCCCTTTTAAATGAAACTGCTCCACTAAGGGCACAGGTTCAAGCTCAGCTGAAGGCAATCAAGAATCCTCCCAACTCCTACCACTCTACCTGTCTCCACAGGCACTCCTATACTGATGACAAGCGAGTTGGACCAGAGGTTGACAATTTGGAGGGAAGAATAATGGCCTCCCAAAGATGTCCATATGCTAAACCCCAGTATTTGTGAATGTTTTACCTTACATGGCAAATGGGAGATTGTTGATGTGATTACATTAGGGATCTTTAGATGAGAAGATTATCCAGATTTAGCCAGATCAGCCCAATGTAATCATAATGGTCCTTATAAGGGAGAGAGGCATTACTATATTACTGACTGCACGTGAGTGGGGATATTAACATCAGCACAAAAGAGAGAAGATATTAATCTTTTCCTCATTGGAGCCTTTTGGGCTTCAAATTGAAGAACTGACTGGCCTTAACAAACAAAAGGAATATATTTTGTGATAACTCAAAGCTAGAGAAAGTAACTTTCCTATTTTAGAGGAGATATTAAAAAGTATAGGGAAAAGAAATATAAAATTTTGCTAATCACCCAGGTAATTAAGTTAATATTCCATAGTTGTTTGATTTGTAAGGTGATTTAATAATTCAGAGAAACTGTCATATATTATACCTGTTTGTACAAACTTGTATTCATATATATATCAATTTCTATCATAGACTATTCACAAAATAAATGTTAGATGGATTATAAATCAAGTTGCTTTTACTAAAAAGCTATAAATGTACCAGAGTTTAGAGTATGACCTTAAATAACACAGCAAGGGGAAAAAACATGAGACAAAGATGGATACATTTGACCTGTAAACATTTAAGAATTTTGAACAACCTAAGCAAAGTAAAAAGATAAATAACACACTATAATATATCTGCAATATATAAAATCCAACAAAATTAAAATGAACAATTTACAAAATATTATATATAAATCAATGAAAAACAAAACAAACCAATACAAAAAATGGACAAATGTTATCGACGGGCATTTCTAAGAGAAGGAAGACAAAATAGACACTAAGAATATGAAAACCGGAGCTTGCGAGAAATCAGAGAAATGCATATTACAACAACATGTCAATAGCATTTTCTCTTCTCAGTGCTTCCAAAAGATAGAAGGGCTGTGAACTCTCACATCCTACTGGTGAGAAAATAAATTGGTACTGACATTTGGAGGGCAATTTGGCACTATCTATTAAAATTAATGATGACTGTACCCTATGACTCTCAGTTTCTCTTCTTAGTGGCTATCCCAGAGAAATACTTGCTTAGGTGTACAATGAGGCATATTCATGGATTATAACTGAAGCATTATTTGTAATGGTGAAACATTTGGATAATTCTGAATATCTACCAATAAGAAAATGATTTAATGCAATTTTTGTGTAGTTTAAGTGTGAAATACTCTGTCAGTTAAAAAGATGATCTACAAAACAATCCATCAAATTTCCATTAAAAATGTCTGATTGGTCGTGTCCCGGTATTAACACATGGTTGGCCAGGCATGGTGGCTCATGCCTGTAATTCCAACACTTTCGGAGGCCAAGGTGGGCAGATCACGAGGACAGGAGTTCGAGACCATCCTGGCCAATATGGGGAAACCCCGCCTCTACTAAAAATACAAAACTTAGCTGGGCGTGGTGGCATGTGCCTGTAGTCCCAGCTACTTGGGAGGCTGAGGCAGGAGACTCGTTTGAAGCCGGGAGGTGGAGGTTGCAGTGAGCAAAGATCGCACCACAGCACTTCAGCCTGGGCGACAGAGCAAGACTCTGTCTCAAAAACACAAAAACAAAAATAAAAAAAACATGGTTACCTCTGGAGAAGTTGGAGACTAGAGTGAGTAATGGCCAAGGGAGATTAACATGTTCCCTGTGTGTGTTTTATTTTTTTACTTTTCTTAAATAATAGGAATGGATTTGTGTATTACTTGTCTAATTAAAAATTATGAAATTTATGAATACTTTATAAAAGGAAAGTGAATCAAGGCAAATATCTATGTA
>NW_016813981.1:22755-25602 GCF_001698545.2 Rhinopithecus bieti
GTGTGTGTGTGTGTGTGTGTGTGAGAAAGTGAGAGAGAGAAAGACTAATATGGGCCAAGAAGTGAAAACCTAATTAAGAAGAGTTTCTAACTACTGTTTTTGGGAATCTTTAGCCTTTATTTAAATAAATATTACACACACAGACACATATATGAGCTTTCTAATGTAAAAAAAAACAAATCAATCATTTCTCATAGAATATCATCAAGTTGACTAGTACTTTATGGAGTGTTTCCTTCTCCTGAAATTGATCATATTGTTTTTAACCATATCTCCACCACATAATGTTATTTCGTACTTTCAGGAAATAAGACACTTAATAAAATCAAGTATTTTATTTCTTTGGTTTCTACTATGTGCTTGGTTCTGTGGAAAGGTGACCAATAAATACAATTGTAGAATGTAGCCCCACCCAGTTTTAGCAGGGTTCTTTGGGGGCAAAGGAAAAGACTCATCTACATTAGCCCAAGGAAAGGGGGATACCTGGGCTAAAACAAAAAGCAGGGAACCATCAGGCCTGTACCACTTCTGGGTCCTTGCCCTATTTGCTCATGAGCCCCAATTTTTCCCTTATAGCATCTCAGCTTCTCCCTGTGAGACTCATTGGAAAAAAAAATATGGAAAATAAATAGAAGAAAGTAAAAGTACCTACAATCGCACCATGGGAGAAAACCATTATTAATAATTTGACTATTCATTTACCAGGTTCTTCCAAGGAGCTTGTATTTTAACAGCCAAAAAAAATGTTAAAGTTGTTTTCATTTTATATAATAAATAAAGGGAAGAAATCAACAATTATACTGTTTTTATTACCCAAGTAATTAATACTTGTTGCAGATAGTTTAGGAATTATTATCTCCACTAGGCACTGATGAGAGAGATCTCCAGAAGTAACGAGGCTGAACTGTCCAAGAACGATTTTTCAGTCTTCATCTACTTGAAATTCTATTCCGGAAAAAAAGAAAACAGCTTCATTCTCTGTTAACATTGGAACCTGTGACCTAGCAATGGTCCCTTATTATAGTGCTGCTCTGCCATGCATATTTCACTTGCTTTGTGCTTCTTTTAATGATGTTTACTTGAACTTAAAGAGAAACACATTATCACCATCATAATTTTTAGTTGCGTGTTAGCAGAATCAGACAATTCAGGTGATACTAGCCTGAAGTCTAAATCACGTTTACAATTTAAAAACTGATAAATAATTAGAAAATCAACCAAGTGATGCTTCATATTGTCATGTATGCCTCCCTTTTCCTACAGGGTCCTCTGCTCATGTCCATCCTTTCTTGTGACTGAGGACAGTGAGGGCAAAGCTGCCCAAATACATCCCTAATGACCAGATATAAATGTGCTTGTTGAATGATTCATCTTCAAGAAAAGTTACATTCTTGACCTCTGTCTTCCAATTACATGTAGCTTCATTTTATTCTGTTTTTACTGCTAAATGGAACTGAAATTGGAAAAAATGTGACACTATTAACTGTCCCTTTAAATAGTTACTTGTTATCTGTTTACTGTCTTTCCTTCAGTAAAACCTAAGATCAATGGGGGTAAAAGCCTTATTTTTTAATCACAATTTAATCTCCAATTCCTAGCAGAGTCCTGGAATATAGTAAATTCTCAATAAATATATTCAAATGAATGACTTATGCTGGTCCTTGGTTTTAAGTCTCAATTAACTTTTTTGCCTCAGAAAGTTTTCCTGAAGCTAAAATAAAAAAAAAAAAAATCAAAACAAGACCGGGCGCAGTGGTTCACTCCTTGAACCCCAGCACTTTGGGAGGCTGAGGTGGGTGGATCACGAGGTCAGGAGTTCAAGACCAGCCTGGCCAATATGGTGAAACCCCGTCTCTACTAAAAATACAAAAATTAGCCGTACATGGTATCAGGCACACCTGGAGTCTCAGCTACTCAGGAGGCTGAGGTAGGAGAATCTCTTGAACCCCGGGGGGCAGAGGTTGCAGTAAGCCGAGATCGTCCCACTGCACTCCAGCCTGGGCGACAGAGGGAGACTCTGTCTCAAAAAGAAAAAAGAAAAAAAATCAAAGCAAAGCAATCACGGTACATCAGTTTATTAATTCATTTTTAAGCTTATTTTCAATCCTAAGATTGTTCTCAATGTACTCACTTTTTTCATTCACATATTAGCATACTCCATGCTCCAGTCTCCTCGTTTGTTTACCTTCTTCACATAATAGAAAATGTTCCTTTTACCAAAATAAGTTTTTCCTCCTTTGCTCCAATTACACTATTATTTCTAAAATCCTCACTGGCTTTTCATTGCTCTTCACGTTCAACTTTTTTATCTTTACTTTCAAGTTTAGCCATCATTATTCCAACCTATTAGCCATTCCAATATTAAGTTGTTCCCTCTGTTTTGCTCAAGTACATATTCTGTCTTCTATAAAGATTATATTTTTAATATGCAAATGAGTATGCTAGGTAGGTATCTCTGTATCCATCTGTCATATACTTTTAATAAAATAATAGGCCGGGCGCGGTGGCTCAAGCCTGTAATCCCAGCACTTTGGGAGGCCGAGACGGGCGGATCACGAGGTCAGGAGATCGAGACCATCCTGGCTAACACGGTGAAACCTCCTCTCTACTAAAAATACAAAAATCTAGCCGGGTGAGGTGGCGGACGCCTGTAGTCCCAGCTACTCGGGAGGCTGAGGCAGGAGAATGGCGTAAACCCGGGAGGCGGAGCTTGCAGTGAGCTGAGATCCGGCCACTGCACTCCAGCCCGGGCGACAGAGTGAGACTCCGCCTCAAAAAAAAATAAATAAATAAAATAAAAAAATAAATAAAATAAAATAAAATAATAGATTATATACTCCACAAAAT
>NW_016813981.1:27571-41753 GCF_001698545.2 Rhinopithecus bieti
AAAAAAAACAAAAACAAAAAAAACAAAAACAAAAACAAAAAAAAAACAGAAGAAGTGAGAAGTGTTGATACACGTCAGAATGTGGAAGAACAACAAAACGATTATGCTAAGTGAAATAAGCCAGACACAAAAGTCACATTTTTGTGTGAATTCATTTATATTAAATATAAAGACTAGGTAAATCTATAGAAACAGAATGTAGATTGGTAATTGCCAAGAGCTGGGGGTAGGGAAAGTGGGAGAGATGGGGAACACCTGCTTAATAGGTACAGCTTTTTCTCCTGGGTAGATGAAAATATTTTGGAACTAGATAGAGATGGTAGTTGAATAGCACTGTGAATGTTCTAAATGTCACTGAATGTTTCACTTTAAAATGACTGATTTTATATTATACAAATTTCACCTCAATAAACAAATAATTGAGTATATATTTTAAAGTATGTTTTGTCAGTAAGGCAGACGGGAAGAAACAATATTGACTAGATAAACAGTAATCTCTGCCATCATATCTATTCTTTCAGTTGGTGGAAAAACATGTATTCAGCACCTACTACACAACAGATAATGAGCTAAGCTACAGGGATGAAGGTGACTGACAAGTCTCTGACCTTATATTTTGCCCAGAAACATCTGATGAAAAACTATATATATAAAGACAAATTCCAGTTGAGGGACATCCTACAAAATACCTAGTGAGTACTCCTCAAAACTGTCAGGGTCCTCAAAAATAACGAAAATCTGAAAAACTGTCACAGCCAAGGTTAGCCTATTGGTATATGATGATTAAATGTAATGTGGTTATCTGGATGAGATCCTAGAACAGAAGAAGAATACTAAGGAAAAACTGAGGGAAGCTGAATAAAATATTGACTTTAGTTAATAACATATATTGGCTCATTAATTATGACAAATGTACCATACATTTGCAAGTTCTTAATAACAGGGAAAACTAAGTGTAGGGTATACAGAAACTCTCTGTACTAACTGTAATAATACTGCATATCTAGAATAGTTCTTTAAAATTCTTAATTTTTATAAAGGGAACAGATGGTATTTCTTTAAATTTCATACCCCTTCCCCACTTTTCAATTCCGTTTTCTGAATCCTAAAGTACTTTTATCAAAGAGTGATTGTACATGTAATATACATTGATTATCTACTATGTGCTAAGTACTAGGTTAGGTTCTTTACATAATGTATCATTTAATTTTCATCACTATCTTGTATATTGTCCCAAGTTTACAGTGAAGTAATTGATGCTTAGAAAGGTTATATAACTTGGCTGATGACAGTAAATAGCCAAAATATACAGGAGTGAAAATGATCTGGCTCCTACATTTTTCCAATATGTCAAGTTGCCTTTCTTATAAAAGACTTGTCCAATTTTTATCACAGTGTCATCAACATAGTAATGTATCATATTTGAGTGTGTGTGTGTGCGTGTGTGTGTGTGTGTGTGTGTATTTACCCAGCATAAGCTTGGAGAACAGATCACAGTTCTCAGTACTTGTGGCTCAGGTGGGCTGAACATGTTCTTTATCTTAGTGGTGGGCATATGACTCAAGACTGGCCAGTCAGGGTAACATATTTCCTTGGTCACTAGGGTTGATTCCAACATGGGCACGTGATCAAAGCATATCATCAAAATCAGATCAAACAAAAATGTGGAGCTTTCTAAAATGGAGGGCACCAAGAATCATGTAAGTCTGAGGTATCCAGGTGCCATTTTAGTCACCAGAAAGATAGGGCCTCGCAGATAATAAGGTTACCACAGAAACTCAGGGAAATCAACAGTTAAGAAATAGACAGACAGACAGAGACAGGAAGAGAAGAAGGGGATGTGGAAGAGTGACAGAGAGAGAAACAGACAAAGTACTAATAGCATCAAATGAGCTCCCGGATTCAACTTTATGTGAGGACAGTTACAGTCCTACCACTGGAGTGCTCAGTGACTGAGTCAGTATTTTTCTTTGAACTATTTTCAGTTAGATTTCTGCCACTTGCCCCTCAGAGAGTTGTAATACAGGAAATGTGTGCTAAAAGCAATATTTTAAAATAACATGAGCTTTTCTTTCAGCCAATTGTTGTCTAAAATTAAAAGCAAATATTTAACAACTAGGTAAACAAAGATTTAATAATACCTACAAAACCATTTTAGAAATGTAAAGAATCAAACGTATAATTTAACACTTTTAGATTCATTATAAATAGAGGATTCTATGTTCAAATGTATTTGGCTCAGCACTGTGCGTGTGTGTGTGTGTGTGTGTGTATGTGTGTGTGCCATTTCCCATATAACACTGAAACTAAAAATTTCCTAAAGTAATTAAATTTATATGCCTATCATGCACTTTATAGCTAACTCAGCCAATAATTTACTCAATCAGTGAATCATTTCTTCAAGTATTTAAGGATAAAATAGTGTTAATTGATGAAGCCACAATAAAAAATGATTAAGATATGGTTTCTTTGTCCTTAAGATGCTCAGTCCAGAGAATGATGCACATCAAAAAATGTAAAAACCCTAATTTTTAATATGCTGTATAATAATAAGAATAAATTTGTCAGCCGGGTGCAGTGGCTCACACCTGTCATCCCATCACTTTGGGAGGCCACGGCAGGCAGATCACTTGAGGTCAGGAGCTCGAGACCAGCCTGGCCAACATGGTGAAGCACTATGTACTAAAAATACAAAAATTGGCCGGGCATGGTGACGGGTTCCTGTAATTCAAGCTACTCGGGAAGCTGAGGTAGGAGAATTGCTTAAACCCAGGAGGCAGAGGTTTCAGTGAGCCGAGATCAAGCCACTGTACTCCAGCCTGGGTGACAGAGTGAGAATCCATCTCAAAACAAATAAAATAAAAATAAATAAATAAATAAATTTGTCAGACACTGTTTCAAGCCCTTTGTGTATAGTATCTTATTTAATACAGAAAAAAATCCTATGATTCAGATATCTTATCACAACTCCTATTTTTCAGGTGGGGACAGTGAAGTTAATTGAGGTAAAGGTACTTCTCTAAGGTCACATATATAATAAGCATAAACTCAAGGGTTATGAGCTGCAAGATGTCTATTTTAGCTAGTACTATATTTCCTCACTGCATGATTTTCATTTAAGTGAAGAATACTAATCTTTTTTCCCTTTAAATTAGAAAGTAATCTTTAAAATGTATACTTTTATCTCTTAGACAATGCTTTAAAGATAAAATAGTCCACAGTCAAGCTTAATAGTAATCTTGTGGGCCCGGCTCTGTGGCTTCAAGCCTGTAATCCGCTCATTGGGAGGCCCGAGACGGGCAGATCACGAGGTCAGGAGATCAAGATCATCCTGGGCTAACAGAGTGAAAACCCCGTCTTACCTAAAAAATACAAAAATCTAGCCAGGCGACGGGTGGCGGACGCCTGTATCCCAGCTACTCGGGATGGCTGAGGCAGGAGAATGGCGTAAACCCGGAGAGGCGGAGCTTGGCAGGTGAGCTGAGATCTGGCCACTGCACTCCAGCCTGGCGGGACAGGAGCGAGACCCGTCTCGGGGGGGGGGGGGGGAGTAACTTCGTAAACGTATACTCTTTTATACTTCTCAGACAATGCTTTAAGACAAATAGTCCACAGTGCGGGGCCGGGCGCGGTGGCTCAAGCTGTAACCCAGCACTTTGGGAGCCGAGACGGGCGGATCACGGAGGTCAGGAGATCGACACTCTCCTGGCTAACACGGTGAAACCCCGTCTCTACTAAAAAAAAACTAAGCCGGGCGGAAGGTGGCGGCGAGGGCGCCTTGTAGGCCCCAGCTACTCGGGAGCTTGAGGCAGGAGAATGGCTTAAACCCCGGAGAGGCGGAGGCTTGCAGTGAGCTGAGATCTGGCCACTGCACTCCAACCTGGGCGACAAAGGCGAGGACTCCGTCTCAAAAAAAAAAAAAAAAAAAAAAAAAAAAAAAAAAAAAAAAAATAGTCCACAGTCAGCTTAAAATTTAAAGATTGACAGTGTTCAAACTGATTAAACTCAAAACCACATCTATACTAGTCTATATTTTGATAGAAACATTAAAATGCATATAATTATTTACACATATATTTTATAAACATTGGCAAATTTCCTTGGTTATTTATTAAGGTAATGCAGTAAAATGTCCAAAGCCATTTTATAATAAAAGGGCATGTTTGCCATGTGGGAACTCAGAACACGATACCCCAAAGTATGGCACCTTTGTATGCTGAGTACTTGGACTTGGAGGAGACAGGGGGCACCTTAGAAGCAAGGTCTATCTGACCTTCTCCCATCCTCCAGTCTCCAGCTCCCCTTTCTCCTCCAAAGTGTGTCATAGAAACCAGAATTCCTCCCCACCCATCCTCTCAGGTAAGTCATAGAAACTAGAACTCCTCTTCCCCAAAGCAAGCCATAAAACCAAGTAATGCCACTCTCTGAACTTCTCTGTTCTCCCCTGAAAACCCACATGTGACAGGTGTCTTGCCCTGTACCTGGAGGAAAGAATGCTACACAAAGAGGCCAGAAGAATCTGAACAAACATGTCTCGCTGGATTTCCCCCCTCAATCTGCTAACACTAGAAGATACCCTTTTGTCCTAATCACATTTCTCCACACCTGTCTACGCTTCATCGAACTTAAGCACAGAAATACAGAGTTTTCCCTGGGTCTTCGGGTCTTCGTTCCGAAGCCTTCCATGTCACACGAAACCTTGATTAATTTTGTTGTGTTTTTAACTTATTAATGTATTTTGGCATAGGAGTGCTGGCTACAACACCTGCAATGCCTGAGGAAAAGGCATTACACTTTTTTCCTACCCTAAAACAGTTTGTATTTGACCTTTCGAACTATTTACATTCTTGAGAATATCTTTAAAAACAAAAGAAGACAGTTATTCAAAGATAAGGTCAAAAAGCAGAATGATACACGTATATCAGGTATAGGTATATATATATACACACGCGCGCGCGCACACACACACACACCCCTAAAACGGCATATATATGTAGCATATATATGTAATATATTAAAGGCATATATACATATATTAAAGTATGTATATATACATGTATATACACAAAATATATGTATATATACATATATTAAAGTTGTGTGTGTGTATATATATACACACACACATGCACACCACCTTTTCTACCAAAAAGTAGAATACTATAGGTACATAAGGTATAGATATATATGTATATATGTATTATATATGTATATTTATGTATATAAAATATATATGTATGATATATATTATTTTAATCCCAGTGATTGGCTATGATGGTCAGGCTTATAAAAAACAGCCATACTTGAGATATATTTCCATAAATAGCCAAAAAGTCTGTAGTTATCACATATTTTGGGAACTATTTGCATACACAATTGTTTTTAAATACAACAGAATCAAGGATACTTGATACCTATATATCCTTTTATTAACTGGCATTTTTTCAAAAGCTAAAGACTGACACTCTTCTAACAAATTCAACATCAATCATTTAAATATGCTTTCAAATATCGGCAAAGAATAAAACATAAAAATAGCTGTCACAAAGTCCTTGTCCTTTGTTCCGTAAGAGGCCAAAGGCCTCAGGTCAAGTCTATCAGTTTAGAATGATACATACAGTCAAGCATTCTGACTTGCTTATTTCTTCTAATAAGCTGTGGTTCTAACATATATTGGAATTGTGGCCTCCAGATCCGTGACAGAATACATTTCTGTTGTTTCAAGTCACCAAGTTTGTGGTAATTTTTTTACAACAGACTCAGGAGACTAATACATTATAACATAATGGTAGTGTATTCTTTGTAACGGTACCTGATAAAGAGTTGTTTCATTTAATTCATTCAATATTAGTTGAGTGCCTGCTATAAGCCACGTTTACCCTTTAAATCTATGTGAATATTTTTGTGATTTAGTGCTTTGGGGAATTCTCCATGCCATTGTTTGCTTCTAAAGACCTTAGAAGTGTATTTTGAAAAATAATTTGTGACATTTCATATTATTTAGTTTCATATAGATATTAAAAATAACAATCATAGTAATAATAGTTAACTTATTGCACACCAAACCACAAGTTGAGCATTATGTTCATTTCTTTACATATGTGATTTCTTATCATTATGATAATAGTTCCATGAGATAGGTACTATTATTATCCTCATTTTACTGGGGATGAAGTTAAGGCTTCAAGAAGTCAAGTTACTTTCCTGAAGTGAAAAATCTAATAACACTGGTTTTCTGATTTCAAAGCCTGTGCCACACTGAACCACTAAGACAAATCATCTCTTTTGACATTATATTTCAAAAATAACTCTCACATTTGTGTGGACAAAAAAAGAATATATACAGAATAAGATGTTAAAATTGAAGTTGGAACTAGGCACCATGTTACAACAGATGCGAAATACTAGTGTGAGTTACAAATCACTAAATAGAGATTTTTAAAGGAAATGGGTAAGCATCTGTTCCTTACTCTTGAACTCCTTGGTGACTTTCAGATTTTAAATGGTTTAGGAAAGTGCAGAGGAAGGATTTTGTGCAGATATTTCTTTGACAAGATATTTTGTCTATCTCCTTGGGAAAGAGCTGAGAATTCTCATCTGTTATCTCCAGCCAAGTGAAGGGGTCTTCTATGAGACTCCTTTGAAATCTATTGAATGTGTCCTTGGCAGTTGGGTGACCTGGAGGAATGGAGCTCACCTCACACCTGAGAGAGGCAAAGCAACAACCACAGTAGAATAGTTGAGGTGGTGTTCCAAACCTTTGGGGGCAAAGGATATGTGAGTATTTTCTATTCAGTGGGTATCTATAAGACCCATTTGCTCAGAACACTCCCATTTTATGCCTGTCTCATCAAAATTATTATTATTTTTTTAATTTTTGAGATGGAGTTTTGCTCTGTCACACCCAGGCTGGAGTGCAATGGTGCAATCTCAGCTCACTGCAACCTCCGCCTTCTGGGTTGAAGTGATTCTCCTGCCTTAGTCTTCCGAGTAGCTGGGATTACAGGTGTGTGCCACCAACTAATTTTTGTATGTTTAGTAGAGACGGGGTTTCACCATATTGGCCAGGCTGGTCTTGACCTCCTGAGCTCAGGTGATCTGCCCACCTCAGCCTCCCAAAGTGCTGGGATTACAGGCGTGAGCCACCACTCCCGGCATCATCAAAATTATTAGTAATACCCCCTTTCACTCACAAATGTATTTCAGTTTGGATGATAACTTATATGGTCACCCTAACGGCAAAGTACACAGAAAATAGAGTCAACAGTGGATTGACTTGGGTTCTGACCAGTAGCCACCTATGGGAGTAGAAGAACCTCAGCAACAAGAACCTGGAGGTGAAGCCTAGATCTTCAGAAGAGAAGGAAAGAGTAAGAAGGCTCCACACAGATAGAGACTGGGCCTGTCTGGGTCAAGGAAACTGTAGGGGAGGTAGGTGGGGCTGGGAGGGGAGAGACAAAGAGAAAGAACACTTACCCAGCCATTAGGCCTAGAAAACACTTTATATCAACTCGTTCTGTTTTTATTCTGCTCTGACCTTGGAACAGTCAGAATGGGCTGGCAAGGTGTAAGTAGGAGAGTAGTCCAAGGAAGGGATGTAAAGATGCCGCCTGCCATGCCTGTCTTTTCTGTTGTAATACACCTGTCTGCAGCAGCCCTAAAGAAGAGGAGAGGCACAATTTAACACTAAATTAAGTTCAAAGTTTTAGATACTACCTTGGACTAGTCATTCTAATACTGAATTAACACCTATGAGGTAGAGTGACCATGCTTGGAAGCTAAAATGAAGTTGCATTTGAGTATGTTACAGATGTTGCTGGTTCAAAATCTTGGACACATACACATGTTTTAAAACAGTTTTAATGAGATATAATTCATAAACCATATCATTCATCCATTTAAAGTGTATAATTCAGTGTTTTTAGTGTATTTACAGGGTTGCCCAACCACCACTACCACGTAATTGTAGAGCATTTCACCCTCCCCAAAAGAAACCCCGTACCTATTACCTGTCACTCCCCTTTTCCTCTTTCCTGCATCACCCTCCACCAGCAGCAGCAGCAGCAGCGGCAGGACCCTGCAACACTAATTTTTCTCTCTATAGAGTTGCTTGTTCTGAACATTTCACATAAATGAAATAATATGTGGTCTCTTAATAATAACTGTCATCTTTAGCTCAGCATAATATTTTCAAGGGTCAACTATATTGTAACATGTATCAGGAGTTCTTTTCTATTTTTTTTAAGACGGAGTTTCACACTTGTTGCCCAGGCTGGAGTGCAGTGGTGCGATCTTGGCTCACTGCAACCTTCGCCTCCTGGGTTCAAGCGATTCTCCCGCCTCAGCCTCCCAAGTAGCTGGGTCTACAGGCATGTGCCACCACGCCCGGCTAATTTTTGTATTTTTAGTAGAGACGGGGTTTCTCCCTGTTGGCCAGGCTGGTCTCAAACTCCTGACCTCAGATAACCTGCCCGCCTCAGCCTCCCAAAGTGCTGGGATTACAGGGGGTGAGCCACTGCGCCCAGCCAGTCGTTCATTTTATATTGCCTAATTGTACTCCATTGTAAAGATAGGCCACGTTTTGTTTTATCCATTCATCAGCTGATGAATATTTGGATTGTTTCCAGTTTTGACTATTATGAATAATGATATGAACATTTATACATAAGATTTTATGTGAACATGTATTTTCATTTCTCTTGGGTATACACCTAAGAGTGGAATTGCTGGGTCAAATGGGATTACATAAGAATTTAAATATGTTTGTAATATATGAACTATTTCTAGATGAGACTCATAGTACTAGATGAATTCAGGATATATGGGGACAGAAAAAAAAAAGAGATGACTTTTTCTCTGTATCATTTGTGCGTGTGTGTGTGTGTTTGTGTGTATATGTGTGTGTGTTTAGAATCTTGTATCATGAGCATGTACTATCTATTCACAACATGAATAAAGTAAAAATAAGCTGAAACAGTAATCATTGATAATATAAGATCTATAAATATTAAGCAGATTAAGTTGGAAATTTCTATGTCAGATAAAATACAAAATGCTTTATATCAATGTAATAGCTTTTCTATATCATAATTTGAAGCTATCTCATGTATGATGAGAAATATCAGCCCATTTTATTAACCTTTTAATAGTAAATCATACTACAGTGATCTGAATTTGAATGAGAGGAAAAGCATACAACTTTAAGAGAAATCAAAACATTTAAGAAAACATCACAGTACAAATAGAATCACAGACATAACTACTTTGAATAGAGCATTTTGAAAAATGAACAGAGCTGCCCTCCATGATGTTATTACTGAAATCTCAAACCAACTTTCAACAATTATTCATTCATGAACTCTCTCTCTCTCTCTCTATATATATATATGTATATATATTCTGTTTTAATTTATTTGTATTTTTAGTCTAAACTACTCATTGAGATGACTCATATCATGAAGTTGTTACCTGTTACATTACAGTCTACTTTCTTTTCTTTCCAAGTAGTGGATTTCTTACTTGTAGTCACCTGAGGATTGGAGAATATGTCCATATCCACCCATCTTAAAACTGTGTTACTCTTTTAAAGCCTCTTAAACTTATTTTAATTGGTAGTGTGTATAATAGGGAGAGCCATTAAATAACTCTAATATTTTAGGATATCTTCTTATACAAGCCTTTTCATTGGTCTTGATCCTTTCATTTACCACTCTTTCCATTGTTCTAACTTTATTTCACCTTGTTGCTGCAGCCTAGATCTGCCAAACTGATTTCAATAGAGCTAAAATAATCAACCTAGAGCAGCTGATCACATAACCTACACAAAAGGAATAACATAGCAAATTTCTCCATATATAGTAGATTACTTTGGTTAATACAAAACAATTATGGAAAAGCCTAGGAGAAGCAACAAAATTCCTATGAACAACTGCTGTGTCGTGGCATGAAAAAAGTAGGAAACATACTAATACAAATCAATACTTGTGAAGCACCTGCTATGTAAAAGGAAAACAAAATCAAGATCACAATCATCATAAAAAGCAGGGTTCAACAAACTACAGACTGCAGGTCAAATCTAGCCTACAGCTGGCATTCATAAATACAGTTTTATTGCAACATAATCATACCTATTTGTTTACATATTGTCCATGGATGCTTTAGCACTGCAGTGGTGGAGTCAAATAGTTGTGACAGATACTGAATTGTTGCAAAAGAGACCATATGCTTTACAAAGCCTAAAATATTTACTCTCTGGTCCCTTGCAGAAAAAGGTTTGCCTTCTCCTAAAACCCATGTTAATATTGGGACCGTCAGAGAGTATGTTAGTGCTACATAATCTGAAGTTTAAAAGTTTATTTACCCTAAAATAAATATATTATATATAGTGTGTATTTACATTTTATTTATGTGTATACAATATATATAGCATATTAAGTATCTAGTATGGCCACTAGGCCAATATGTAAATATCAGAAATAAAATAGATGAAATTTTATAAGGGTCACCTATTGAAAAAAGTAATAAATAATATTGCCTAGCTAAGAGTTTAATTTATAAATTAGAATGAAGAAAAGAAAATCAGCTCTAAGAGAAAGCTGCCCAAGGTCAAAGAACTAATCAAGTAACTGAAAAGAATTAGGGGGAAAGAGCCCTGAAAGTTAAAAGATTTATTAAAAATATATATTTCAAATATGAAGGACTGGTGTAATTTCAGAATTGGGAGGTTATGTGATATGTTTCATTGACAGTAAACAATATAAATTGAATTTCATGTTTTTATTTTGTCTTTTCATTTCACGAAATACAGCAGAAGGGAAACCTTGGTTTTCAACTCTGGCTGCATATTAAATCACCTAGAGAGCTCTTAAAATACCAGCATCTTAGTACCCAGAATAATTAAATCAGCGTATTAGAGATTCTAATTCGGAGCCCGCATTCAACTACTGCTAGATAGTGTGGCAATTCTCAAGAGGATCATGGGTATTGCAACCTCTAGGGTTTGAGAGGGGAATGTAAAAGACAGCCAATTCAGATTATATACAACCTTGTTCTTGCTTTTTTCTGAAGAAATATTGTGTAAAATAGTGGGAATGTGTTGCCCATGTGGAAATATGGAAGCAGAAGGAAACACCAAAAACCACTGTTATACAGGAAAGGACATAAATTCTCAAGTTCTGCAAAACTGGTACAGATTTCAGCTCCAATATGACAATAGGAAGTCACATAAATTCTATAACCGTTGAATCATCAACTGGGCAATGAAAATAACAGGCCACTTGTTTGCACAGTCATTGTGCGAATAAGAAAAAAGTGTTTGTAAAATCACTACCTCCAAGGTATAATAAATGGTGGCTATATTATTCTTCAAATAAGTCAGTACAGATATTTAAAACGTAAATGATTATCTCTTTTTCAGCTCTTTCATTTACTGAAATAATGAGGGCTATGACATAGAACAATGCATTCTCAATATTACTTTTTCAGGTATTATTAAAAGTACATTTACAAGGTAAACAGATTCTAAATAGAACAATGCATACACCACACAAGATAAATTATATAATTTTCCTATGCTGAAAGTGGAGTGGCTGCTAAGTACTTTGCCTCTATTTGATGTAAGTTCTAATTCAGTAAGAAACTTTCTCCTTGCACAAAATGTTTCAGAGTCCTTGGAAAGACATACAAATGAACTGGAGAGATAGTATCCTTGGTAAGACCTCAGGTTGTACAAGTGCCATTACATCCAAACTAATTCACCATGAATAAGGCAGGAATATACATGACCCTCTTTGTTCAAAGAAAAATGTCAATGAATTAATACAATGCCTTGAGTGAAATAAACTGTCATGTTCTCTTGTCTTAACCTCTACCAAATAAAACAGAAAGAACAGCTTTGGTGTTTCTATGTAACTACATACTTGCTGATAGTTTGGATGTTTGTCCCCTCCAAATCTTATGCTGAAATATAATCTTTAATGTTGGAGATGGGGCCTAGTGATTGGTGTTTGTGTCATGGAAGCAGATCCCTCATGAACAGCTAAGTGCTGTACTCAGGATAATGAATGAGGCCTCACTCTCAGTTCATGTGAGATCTGGTAGTTTAAAAGTGTGGCACCTCCCCACTCTTTCTCCCTCTTTCTTCCTCTCTTACCACGTGATGCACTGGCTCCCCCTTTACCTTCTGTCATTATCATAAGCTTCCTGAGGCCCTCACTTGGAGGAGATGCCAGCACCATGCTTCTTGTACAGCCTGCAGAACTGTGAGCCAAAATAAACTTTTTTTCTTATAAATTATCCAGCCTCAGGTATTCCTTTAGAGCAACACAAATGAACTAACACACTCACAAATAAGGATTTCAAAGAGATATTGGTATTCTTGCAAATAATGTGCAAGTAAGTAGACAAATAGGCATTTAAATCACCAAGAACATAATGGTGGAATAGTTTCTTGTGAAATATATCAACCAAATAAAACACTGCCTGATTTTAGATAATGTGTGATTTTAAAATTTTCAAGTAAGTAGAAAGAATAGAGATGGCAAAATAAAATAACAAAGTTTAGAATCCAAAACAGGTATGAGAAAAGGAGAGCGGTAATTCTTGCCAATTAATTTGAAATACTTGCATAAGGAAGCATATAGAGTGTGAACAAATGAAGATGTGAAAGCCTTCATCTGTCCTCTGAAATTATATTGCTTGGTGATCTTTGATAGCTTCATTAATTTAAAAACATATATAGTGCCTACTATGTGACAAATGTCACAGTAAGTGCTGTGGGTAAAAACATGATTAATAAATGCACATCCCTTTCTTGGAAAGGATCAGCTGGATGACTGAGACATATATGTATACTTTATTCTTTTTAAGTGTCAATATCAAAATATTTAATGGACATGCATGGTGATCATAATATCAATATATTAATCTAAAATCTGTTCAAGTGAATAACTTCTGATGTGACCTGAGAGAGAAGAAAGTCAAGAAAAAATTAAGATATTCCACACAGAGCTAAATATAAAAATGTTAAACCCAATAATAACAATTTTTTGACAATAGCTATGGTAAGATATTCTATCTATTAAAATGTTTTAAGGTAGAGTAAATAGCTTGGTTCTAACTAGTGAATTTCACAAATCTGAAATATCATTGAATAATACCAACAACGTAAAATTGATCGCATTGATTGTGTTGAGGCACAGGAAGCAATACCCCAAAGTGAAGTCCTCAGAGGCAATTTCAGAAGCAAAATTCTGCCCTCCTGCCCTTTTGTCTTTCACTCCTTATTCTGCCCTGAGGATAGTCACCGAAATTAAAAGCCCTTTTCCCTAAAACTGGTCATAGAAATCAGAAATGTTTTTCCTCAAGGCCAGCCAAAACCCTAAAATATTATCATAACTTACCCCTACCTTTATGTGTCAGAACTGGCCATAAAGAAATTCTCTAATGTACCTGTTGACAAAAGGTCAAAGATCCCCCCATACCAGAGAGAGTTCCTGCACCATACCCAGGAGGAAGGAATGCTGCACAGAGAGGTCAAGAAGAATCTGGACAGACAGGCCTTAGCTGACTTTTCCCACTCGGTTTATTAGTATTAGATCATACTCTTTTTCTACACAGCTGTCCATCCTTCATGGAACGTAAGCATAAAAAGGTAGTCTTTCCTGTATCTTGGGGTCATCATTCTGAAGGCTCCTTCCCAAGTCACATGAAACTATGATAAAATAAATTTGTATGGCTTCTCTCTTATTATATAGAAGTGTCAACTGTGACCCTTATGATGGGAAGGAAAGGGATCACCCTCTTTCCACTCCTACATGAGATAAGTCACAAGTGTATGAAGCAGCAATACAGAATAGTACATGTGATTGTATAAGAACTCATGAGAAAACAAATCTTATAGACACGTTAAAAGGTATGCCGTGCTTCAAAATCCAAAAATGCTATCCTTTTTTGAATGACAGCGTATGTGTAATGTGAAGTTATGTGAAACTGTTGTGTGCTGTGGCAGTAAACAAGAGGTACAAAATATTTGAACTAAGAGATGGTCATAGGGGACTGTGATGGGGTGAAAGGGGATGGAACAAAAGAAAATTCTTAGTTGTCAAAATGTGCAAGTCTTGATGACTAATTGAATGGGAAAGTGAGGAAGTAGGGGAACAAGAGTGACCCCTTTGTTTCTAAT
>NW_016813981.1:43513-46062 GCF_001698545.2 Rhinopithecus bieti
GCCAGGAGGGACTCGATCTCCTGACCTCGTGATCCGCCCGTCTTGGCCTCCCAAAGTGCTGGGATTACAGGCTTGAGCCACCGCGCCCGGCCGAAATAGGTATCTCTTAAGTGGATGGTGAGACTCTTCTCTGAGAAAGCCGGGAAAAGAACGTGAGGTTCATGAATACATTTATCATTAGCGTATAGGGAAGGCAAGAACACTCATATCTGAGGGTCTAAAATGTTTAAAAACATATCAGGTAGGATATTGGCTAAGGAGAGGGGAAGGTTGAGAAGGATTGAATAGGGAGCTTGAGGAAAGTAGGCCAGTTTTGAATTCTCCTTTGGGAGGTTAGTAAGAGAGATGAGTTCAGATAACATTGAGGAATAACTTTTATTTTTTAGTCAGTTATGAGGTTCCTGTTCTTGAACTCTGGTTTTGGATGTAAAACTTGAGTCTTGGAAGGGTTAAAACACTGTGGAAAGCCATACTTGAGCCACAGATGCATGAGAGAGCCAAGCCTAGACCAGAAGAAACACCTACCAGTACAGTGAACTTAATTGTCTTAAGTCATTTAGTTTGAGTATTTTATTACGTAGCAAAAGCTAAGTGACACAGATATTTTGAATATGAAATATGTTGAACTTGGCCGGGTATGGTGGCTCATGCCTGTAATCCCAGCACTTTGGGAGGCTGAGGCGGACAGATCACCTGAGGTCGGGAGTTCAAGACCAGCCTGACCAACACGGAGAAACCCCGTCTCTACTAAAAATACAAAATTAGCCGGCGTGGTGGTGCATGCCTGTAATCCCAGCTACATAGGAGGCTAAGACAGGAGAACCACTTGAACCCAGGATGCAGAGGTTGCAGTGAGCCGAGTTGGTGCCATTGCACTCCGGCCTGGGCAACAGGAGCGAAACTCCATCAAAAAAAAAAAGAGAGAGAGAGAGAGAAAAAGAAAGGAAAGAAAGGAAGAAAGAAAGAAAGAAAGATGTTGAACTTGGAATATATGTATCCTTGTGAAAGACTACAAGCAATAAACATATGTAGAAAAAGCAACTCCACGAACTTGGCTTCTGCTACTTTTTTAATAGTGAAAACTCATTATTTAGTTTATTTTTTCATAGCATAAATGAAAATTAGGGTTCTTTTCATAAAATATGATTTTTTATTATAAGAATGAAGTTTCACAACAGAGAATATACTTCCGAAACTACTTTTAAAGGTTAGATCATGAATCAGAAAACCTTATTTAATGAAAAAAAAATAGCACTGATTTGTATTGCTTACGTCTTGATTTATGTCTCTGCTCATATTTGTTCTTTCTGTTTCTAGGCAAGGATCTTGTCTTGTCCATACATACCTTTTCTGCAAGTGTCCCTAAAATACGCACATAGAAAAGTTGCCAAATAAAGTATAGAGTGACATCCTAGAGGATTCTGGGTTGTTAAATCCAAACTTAGGGAATATTTGCCTCAACCTCAATTTATCACTCCCTCCAAAAGTAGACACGTGATGTAATCTAACCTACATAAATGGAGCAAATCTCCTTTTGAAAATTCTAAATTATACGTACTAAAAGGAAATATCACTATGTGACACACACACATACATACATATATTTGCATTTTTCAAACATATGAAAAACAGTAATTATAATGAATTACAGCTCCTCCTGTATCTGCTGTTATGAATATCTGCCAATGCACTTCATTGTAGCAGGCTCGTTATTTATACTAAAGGGTTGCTTCCTTTTAACAATTGTAAATGGCTTCAAAGTGATGTCAGCACTTTAGCTAGAAATGAGGTCCTATTAATGGCCCTCTCAGTAATCAAGTAACCAATCTGCTTCTCTACAGCCTCTGAAACCACTTCTTGAAAGACATTTGCTTTCCGTCTGTGGGTGAAATTCTCTCTCTACCTTTTAGAAAGAACAAAACTATTTTGTGGCAGCAACTGCACATAATAGTTAAAGAAATGCAGATCACCACTCATCTTGGCCTTCCATCACTTAGTTCTCCACTCTCTGAGTATAATCAAAACCTCTTTAAAATCCTCTGCCTTTACATTAAGTTATTTGGAAAACTTTGAAACTTGTTATTTTCACACTAATATTTGAGAAAAATCATCATCCATAAGACCATAACCTTTGCAGACATTATGTAGTTTAGGCATAACAACATATTCAACTCTTAATTTTTATAAGAATAGGAATTTTCCTAATTTTTTGTAATAAGCAGTAATATTAATAATAATAATGATCATGAGTTACTCAACATAAAATGGATCATATCAATTTCTTCTATGCATAATTATGAGGCTCTAAATATGCCCAAATATATTTTTAATTATTATAATTAAGTAAATAACATAATATTATAATATTCATTCCTTTTTTGTTTTGTTTGGTTTTGAGATGGAGTCTCACTCTGTCGCCCAGGCTGGAGTGCAGCGGCACGATCTTGGCTCACTGAAACCTCAGCCTTCCGGCTTTAAGCTACTCTCCTGCCTCTGCCTCCCAAGTAGCTGGGATTAGAGGCATATGCCACCACGCCCAGCTAATTAAA